>NW_025766609.1:0-30593 GCF_003918875.1 Haliotis rubra
TCCCTGGACATTTTTTGTATTAAAAATATGTGAATTGTAAATATATTCATTGTCACACAACAAGGCCATTAGGCTGTCGAACACGATACATTTTACACCTGAAATGCTGGGCCATAGCTCAGGTAGATGCAATTTCACTACCGTAACAGACAATCGGTTAATATGAGACATACATGAACCATTAAAGGCCCTGTAAAACGTTCATAGGCAATGAAGGATTTTGACATAAACGATGAACGATGTAGCCCCTTTATTTACGAGTATCCTCATGTTCCCATGATTTCAAGTGAAATATTGACTTGCCTGTCATGTGTTTGTGACATGTGCTGGATGGTATCATCACTATTAATTTGTTGTTGATTCTTTCAGATATGCTCATGACGCAGTCGGACTCGTGCTTTGGCAGAGATGTCTTGTTAGAGATGTGGTGCTTAAATTTACAGAGCTAGCAAACAGTGTGACGCAGACGTACGTTACACGTGGCTGCCATACCTCAAGGTCATTTAGATGTACAACATGTCACACCCGGGGTATGAGTGCCGATCAGCTGGCTACAACCACTGCTGCGGTTGGTCAGCCTAATTGTCTCGTTGAAGACCCAGGTTCCATTCTCAACATGGGTACGTGTGAAGCCCATTGCTGGTATCCCCTGCCATGATATTGCTAAAAGCGGCGTAAAATCACACTCATTCATACAATCACGAGCGTGCGCTCTGTCGTTACTGTGTAAACTATCTGTGACGGTTATAGCTATAGCCATTGTTTTATAACATTTAGAGTCATTCCAGCCAAAACCTGCATTACCGACGCACCTTCAGCTGAACAACGCAATATCCATTTCATGCTTGGCATCACATTCAAACCATGTTATCGTGGACATAGTATAGCAACATCTGTAACAGGTTTACGGATACTGAAGTCGCTCCTGACTGTAGGGACGGTGGGTAGATTAATGGTTAAAACGTTTGCTCGTCAAGCTTTAAGGCACGGGTTCGATCCCCACATGGGTACAATGTGTGAAGCCTGTTTTTGGTGTCCCCAGCCGTGATATTGCTGGAATATTGCTAAAAGCGGCTAAAACTCACTCACTCGAACCCGACTTCCACAAGTACTAACTGTATAGATATATTCAGCCTGTCATGTCTGCAGAATTCCAATACTGATGACGTACCCAAACGTTAAGCATTCACAGAAAATGCAAGCATACGACACAGTACTGTTATTGGTGCATCCATGTGCCGCTATACAGCTGATGTTCATGGCGTGAATTCGCTGCTTATTTTTCTTACTGTAGTCATTAAGTAGTGACAATGGGTGACAGTAGCACAAACAACAAGCATGAGCTGGTCGGGGAACCTACTCCAAGGGGCTACTGTTGATCTCGGGTGGTTGAGTAACCTAGTGGTTAAAGCGTTCGCTCGTCACGCCGAAGACCCGGGTTCGATTCCCCACTTGAGTACAATGTGTGAAGCCCATTTCTGGTGTCCCCCGTGATATTGCTGGAATATGGCTAACAGTGGCGTAAAACTAAACTCTCTCACTTACTGCTGTTGATCTCAGCAATCGTACAGCTGCATGATGGGACTTCTAGTGACCATGTCACCTAAAACACAACGCTCTTTGTCAGGAAGTCTATGGTCCCGAGTCTAACAAAATGGTCTGTGTTCATTGACTGCAGTTAGATTCGATATACAGGGAGCCACAATTCCGAATAATTTACCTCAGGCCAGATTAGTTTCAGGCATACTTAAGCAGCGTCTTTGACATACCGATAGCAATTCTTCTGATGCACTAGAAGTATTATTATCATTAATGAGTGATTAAGACATATATCATGACATAATGATATTAATAAAGTCGGAAGTCATACATATGATTGCTTGGCACACTTTTACTTAACAGGTGGCATGTATTTATTACTACAAACAACACAAAATTATTAGAAATTTCAAATAAAACAATGTACAAAGAACAACCCATGAGAAATTCCCCTTGTCAAGTATGGGAGCTGTATCGTATTATAATTAACGTTATAGAGTCAGAAGGTAGTCGATGAAACGTGTCTTTTGGTCTTCAATCTTCCAATAATGACAATATGAATAACAAAGTGATGCTTAAAACAATGATCACAGTAAGTTAAATCATTGTGTAATCGTCACAATGTCTATGGTAATGGTGTGGTAACCTAGTGGCAACAACGTTCCATTCATCCTTCTTAAGGATCGGAACCGAGACCCAAAATGGGTGTGTGTGGACGCCATGTCCAGTGTACTCGATTGTTAGTGCTGGAATATTGCCGGAAAGCCGTAAAACCATATTTCCTAACCAGTGTATATATAAGATATCTAAAGCAGGGTAAATATGACGTTGGACCTATGGACAAAAATGAATGTTCATAATAATTTCTAATTCAGGAAGCGGTGGGGTACCCTCGTGTTTAAAGCGTTGGTGAAGACAGGGGTTAGATATTCCATGTGTGAAGCCCATTTTGTGGTGTGCCTGTGGCGATATTGCTCGAATATTGCTAAAAGGGCACAACACTAAACGCACTCATTCTAATTCAGGACAGAAAGTGTTGTCCCGATCTCTACTTGTTGAAGATGGGACTGACTGACTGACTGAGTTTGGTTTACGCCGCTTTTAGCAATATTCCAGCTACATCACGGCGGGGACACCAGAAATGGGCTTCACACATTGTACCCATGGGGATTCGAACTCCTGGTCTTCGGCGTGACGAGCCAACGCTTTAAACCACTAGGCTACTCCCCACCGCCCCTTGAAGATGGAACGTCTATGGGAACGTTTTCTCTTCCTCATCTTCTTGACCTTCCTCTTCTTGGAGTGGGTGCACATCTGTAACAGATACAGCTACGGTATACCATCCTTTATCTCCATCCGAAGCGGTAGGTCTATCCGCTTGAGAGAATGATGGTAATCATTAATGTCTGAGTGAGTGAGTGAGTTTAGCTTTTACGCCGCACTCAGCAATATCCCAGCTATATGGCGGCGGTCTGTAAATAATCGAGTCTGGACCAGTCAATGCAGTGATCAACAGCATGAGCATCGATCTGCGCAATTGGGAACCGATGACATGTGTCAACCAAGTCAGCGAAACTGACCACCCGATCCCGTTAGTCGCCTCTACGACAAGCATTTTGCCTTTATGGCAAGCACATGGGTTGCTGAAGACCTATTCTATCCCGGATCTTCACGGGTCCATTAATGTCTGAACTATATTTAGCAGATATCAGAACAATATTATGATGAAATAGGGTTGTTGTCGCCGGGAGAGCAAAATGCATGAAAATGCATGGTTGCGTTGATTTAGTGTTAGGACATACCACAGAGATTGCATGTATACCGTCCTGCACTGGATATCGAAAGCATTAAACTCTTATCATGTTGACAAGAATTAATGTCTTTGAAATACATAATTTTTAACAAATCTTGCATAAACAACGGTTAACGAAAGGTTTACATTATATACTTCATAGGTTGTTTCCTAGTTTCATTAGATTATGAAAATCGTGTATTTTAGAACACAAATCATCGGTTTCTTGAAGCCATTAGTGACATGAAGGTGGATCGTATATAATAGGCTATAATATATAACTACAGTAAGTTGATGTATACGGGTGGTGGGTGGTGCAGGCTAGTAGTAAAAGTATTAGTTTGTCACGCCGAAGACCCCGGTCTGATTCCCATGGCCACAATGCGTGAAGCCCTTTTCCTGCGTCCCGCGCCGTGATATCGCTTGAATATTGCTAAAAGCGGCGTGTGTAAAATCCAACTCCACGTACCTGTTACAGCATTGTAGCACGTTATGCTTGCAGTGCGGTCTTTAGCCACGCTGAGGTAGTGGGGTAGTATTGTGGTTAAAAGGTCCGCTCGTCACGCCGGAGACCTGCGGTTCGATTCCCTACATGGGTAATAATGAGTGAAGGCCATTTCTGAGTCCCTGTTGTGATATTGCTGGAATATTGCTAAAAGCAATCCATCTTTCAAGTTTGGAAATGTCTTGGAAAGATGATGTTTCCAAGACATTTCCAATTTTGGAAAGATGATGTTTCCAAGACTTTCCAATTTTGAAAGATGATGTTTCCAAAATTTCCAATCTTGGAAATATCCGCAAGGGAGATAACTGGTGGGTGATGGTAAATTATTGTTCTGCATGGGCTAATTGCAATAGTGGCATGGGGCGGCATGAGTCTTCATGGGGTCGTTAAGGCGACTGGCGGTAGTCTTTGATGTTTGGTGTTGTTTTAGTAATGATTGTTTAAGGGTTAACGAAAGGATAATCGACTTGACTAGTCGAAATTGCAGTGGTGAACACATTTTAAATGTTCAATGTTTTGGGTGAAAAGTGAATTTTGTCACGTTTAGTTTAAGCATGTGTCATCGTAAGCTTATATCTAGTGAGTGAGAGTTAATTTCGTACAAGGGCCACCGACCCGTTATACAATTATGAAGATAACAATACAATCCAGCGCCATATATAATATTAAGCTGTATGCTTACATGTACAATGTCTTATTTAACCTTATACTCTATATTCGACAACTTCGCTCTTTTGTCAATGCAAAAATATAAACTTAGCAAGATTGTTAACAGTTGTAGAATTGGAAGACAATAATAAGTTCATAAATTTAGTTTCACATGGATTATTTATGTAGTATTGTTGTAGCAGGCTGTTTCTCAGATCACAGTAAAATGAACATTTAATAAAGAATTGGTACTCTGATTCAATGGTAAGTACAATACACAGAGGGCAGAATCGCTCATGTTGTTTTATATTTACTTTTCGCCCATATTCCAACATTAAAGGATGGTCTGAACAACGAAACCTACTCGAGGCAAAACGAATCATTGCGTTGCCATCAATCGTTGCGTTGCCATCAATCGTTGCGTTGCCCTCCTAGGGGGTCGAGTGATGGTGTCACCATGCACTAACTTCCACCGGACCCCGTAGTTCGTGCTAGATGGGTTATGTTTGTGAGTGCGAAGCGAGCGTTGTGGAAGCTTGGAACGATATCTTAAATATGTTCAGATGCTTCGCGGAAGTTAAAGAATCAAAACAACCTACTAGTTGTAGTACAATAAATATATGATTGATGACCAAAAAGATTTCCCATGACACAACTTGAAGCATAACGATTTCTTTCTCGGAAGCGAGGTTGTGGTGGAAGTGGCAATAATATTGTAAGTAGTATTATATTGATGACTCCACCTCGCTTCCACGAGAGAAATTGTTATGTTATAAGATATATCATCATTCAAAATCCTATTTGACATCAATCAAATACAGATTTTATTAATAGTAGAAAGTAGTTTTGATTTTGTAACTCGGTGAAAACAAACCTAAATAGCATTTATTCTCAGACTGGCTGATGTTTTTTAATAATCGTAACATCACGGGCTAAAGTCTGTTAAAGAATTAATGAGATTATGGTTTGTTTTCATCAAGTTAGAAAATCGAAACTACTTTCTACTCGTAGTTAAACATGTATTTGAGTAATGGCCAACAGGATTTGGCATGACACAACTTGTAACATAACGATTTCTTCCTCGGAAGCGAGGAAGTGACAATACTGCCCAATAAATTTCTTGCTACATTCACGTGGTAAACGTCCACTCACCAGTATGTAGATACTAGTCAACGTGCGTCTTTATATTTGGTCTTATTATCCTAATTAGTTTATTATCATACTTGTATGCATTTTGAAACTAAATAAAAATCAGGCGATCTGCCTATACTTATAACTGGAATATCTAGACATTTTATAGTTTGCCAATGTAAATCATAATTCGCACACGCCCTAGTGTATGTTGTCATTACTTCACGACGAAAACAATGATTCTGTGGAATGCTACGAAAAATGAAAAAAAAAACAAAATGCAATTATTAAAATTAAAACAGATTAGAGTTATACGAACAATGTCAGGCGATTACTTTGTTCAAGGAATGTATCCATCAATATCCACAAAATGAGTGATATACCATTCACCTGCAGCAGTTCCAAATGATGTGTCTTTTAACAGTCTAATACATGTTTACGAAAAGTGATATATCGTTTCAGGTATCTCACATTGGTATATAGTCTCATTGGTCACCAAAGATAGCATACCTGGGAACTAATTGCATAATGTCCGCCATTCTTTACAAAAATTAATTTAGTTAGCCAATAATGAGAATCAATGTCTTGGCGGTTAATCCTTTGAAAGAAGGAAGTTGTTTTACGCAGACACAGACACGACAGAGTGTATTCAGTATAGATTAGTAAATCTACATACACAAACACTACCTTTGACAAATCCGCTGTGTAAGATAAAAGTATGGGTTAATCGTTTGATCGATGTTTATAATGTTGAGTATTTACTCCAGACACAAGAAATGCAAAATGGGAACATTTGTCGGGTTATCTAAGTGGTGTTACCACCAATTATACCTGTTATAAATTCATTAACTGACCATCAAGTGAATGATGACAAATGACATGTGTAGGTTTATACCACCTAACACGGGTTACAACAAGGAGTATTAATTGCTGTATTGCATGTGAAAACCTATGGGCCGACACTATTTTGAGAATACGGACAGAACTTCATTGTTGCATAAGAAATACATATAAGCATTTGCTGTGTGCTAAAACTGTATTTACCTATTTACCTAAGTAAATTTTCAGAGTCTTCTAGCAATAGCAAAGTGCAAGGATGTGTTAAAAAGTAGAAACGCAGTCAAACAGTTACTGTTCGAATTGCATGAAATATGCAAGAAGCATGACATATTCAAGAACAATGTTTCCAATTTTAGAAATATGAGATTCCCAAAAATGTACAATTTTGGAATATATCTACAAAGGAGATAACTGGTGGGTGATGGTAAATTATTGTTCTTTGCACGCCCCAGGACCTAATCCCTTGTTGATTGATGAGTGAATCAAGGCAGTTAATAGTCACCAATTAACAAGGCCTACTGCCTTGTTAATTAACACGTTTTTATGCCTCTTAAAGAAGCCTCTGGAAGTAAGTTAAATCTTTGATGGGCATTAAGAAGTGGAATGCATTACTGTGACCTGATTTTCACCTGATGAAGGAGCAAGCATATGCTCCGAAACTTCGTGTTATTCTCAATAAAGAAGTAGACATCCATAACTCTTATTTTTCTGATTAAAAAGGTAAGTTATTAAAATCTGCTGAGCTGTAGGTTTGTTAATCATGTAGCGATGTGATTATTGCTCTAACACACCTGAGAGATTCGTCAACAGTGCGGTATGCACAGGCGGTGAAAAATTGTATTGTATTACATTGGGTTGGTTGCATATTGTTTTGTTTTATGCTGTCAGTTTGTATGTATGTGTGAATGAGGAACCTCACATATTATGACATTGAAAACAGACTAAACTTAACATTATTCCATGGTCAATATCGCAATGTTTGTGAAATGGTAGTATACGGAAGTTTGTTTCACATTTTGATAATACCTTCTTTTATGCAGATAAATTTATTAAAAATGAATGAATAATGCCATGCTTCTCTCAGAGTAAAGGAAGATAATTTATAGAGTGATTCTCATCAAATTAGATATGTCTTTATCGTCCGAACAGAATTCACAAATTACGGATGTTTTTGTGGGTGTGTGTGCATGCACGCGTGTATAACATCTAACTTGATATGTATTAATTAAAATCAGGCCGATTGTAACCATAATGACTTTATTGGTTGGAACACTCCAAAACAAAAATAATTTCATTCTTCAAAAGGAACTGGAACAGTAACATTTTTCATGTTTTCATATGAGCTTCAAAACATTGAATGAAATAAATGCTGTATGATGAAATGGATCAGAGAACATTAGAATGGCATACATGACGTGTGAATGACACATGTAATGGTCAAAAATATATAATCACTATGTTAGTTAACTCATGACCAGACACGTCAAACTGGTACCGATAGATTTATGTCTAATATGTAAAATGCAGTATTTCTTAGAACCTGAAATAGAAAACACGACTTTGGAATGAGATGTTTTAATCTGAGATGAATCTGTTAGGTAGCAATTTACTTAAGTAGAACTTAAATCAACTTCAAAAGATTGGTCATTCGCAAAGTGAAGCAGTTTCCACTTATACTGCAGTAAACAGTATGGGGATACACAACGAAACATACCACTTATGTGATAACAACTCCATGTTTATTGCATAGAGCGGCATTCCGATGTACAACGTTCAGGATAGACAAGCTGATTGAATGTTCATTGATTCCATCACTTGGACAAAGGAGTGGATTTAGACTTGTTGATCTTACTCTCCTGTTGGCCCTAACGATGTGCTAGTTGCTGAATTACCTGGTGTTAATTTGCTGCTAGTCACTATGCATATATACTTCTGTTCACCTGGTTGTAGTAACTGTTATCTTGATAACGGCGTGAGAATATACATGGAAACTCCCTCTATCGACCTTTGGTCCAAACAGATGAGTTAAAGAGAAATGTTGATGTCCGTCCGTTAGCAAATTAACATTGGATTATAGAGACAATGACAGGCCTACGTGTTGATAGAAGAGGATATTCCGGATTATGCGAATGACAGCACACCAAATGAGAAAACGAGCCAAATATATGTATAAAGATAGTGTTTCATTTCAGTCTCAGCATATAAACATTGAAATATAAAACACATAAAAAACATAGAAGGCGTAAGCCACGAGTGGTAACGGGAGACTATATGGACAGATTTTATTTAATCGAAATCGAATGTACACTTTCATGCTTCTTCTCATTACATGTATATATCCCCATGTAATAAGAGGGAACTGATCCAGAGCGATTAATGTTTCTCGCCAACAGTCTAATTACCAAACCAAACTGCACGCTTGTCGGTATCTGCTCCCTCAACCATGACGGACACAGGGACTGGGCTTCTGGCCACCTTGACAAAATGTCTTCAACCCAAACAGCGGGACATTAGGAAGGGTGGATGCTCATCAGATGTTGTTACATGTATTTGAGAATACCCCAGTAGTTCCTGTCTGATTGCAATAAAGTATACAAGCAGTGTACAGTGGACTCTGTCAATACCGGCCTCTGTAAACACCGACACTCTGTCTACATCGGCACAAAGTTTCAGTCCGGCAGAAATGCACGTTATTATCATTTAGAAACTTCTGTAAACATCGGCATCTGTCTATTCAGGATATCGGCATTGTTTTCAGTCCCAACGAACAAGTTGTTATGAAAACGGATCTGTAAAACCGGCACATGAAAGACGGCGTAACCCTTTGATGCAATTGGGTCCAAATGATGTAAGAACACAATTCGCTGTGACTCGAGATTATTCAGAAACGGGAAGTGTTAATCAGTATCTTGTTAATCGGTGAGTGGTACGTAACACTTACACTGAGTAATTAATACATGTAGTGGGCAGTTTGACTGTATAAACAAGCAAATGTTTACATTGTGTTGATTCGCGGGTATTGACTCCTGAGATTATTCAGAAACAGGAAGTGTCAATCAGTTTCTTGTTAATTAGTGAGTGGCACGTGTCGAGTATTTTCACATTTGTAAGAAGCGATTTTATTGGATAAAGATTGGTTTCTAACGACGCTTTTCACTACACTCTGCTTATAAGGGTCGTGATTGGTCAAAATCAGACACGTGACCTAAGCAGCCAATCATATTATGGAAATGGATACCGGTTTTGGGTAAAATAATGCTATTCTGAACATATTAAGAAAGACATCGCTACCTATACGTAAATTATGGAACGTATTGGACATATCGTGCTAGGTTATGGCCTATGACAAAAATGCTTCATGCATATATTTTCACATTAAGCGTCGTGTCCGGGCGTCAAGACGGAGGCGGTGAAAGCCGAGATGTAACTTGTCAGTGACTTGACTTACATTGCATGATCGCACAAAAGTATGGAAATAGTAATTTTATATGTACGTTTGACAACTTTTATGAATGTTATTGTTGATTTCAATTTATTTCATGATTTCCTCGATGTTTGAAACATCGTTACTTTGCTCTTTGCTCTATTGTAGACCCGCTGCCGAAGCATAAACAAGAATCGTTGTTTTCAGTAACATTGCGAAAAATAGTTTATAATTTTAATTCTGCCGATAATATATGATCAGTTGAAATTTACTAAGAGATTTCAGACATTTTTATTTGATTTAAACAACATGAATGTGCATTCAGACACTGCCTTGTTTCTTATTCAAACATCTTGTTAATGCTAAAGTGACAGTACGACAGCGAACTTCCGTGTGCGCAGGCGTCATAAGCGAACCTAGCTAAACCGGCACTCTGTCAAAACCGGCATTTTTATTTGGTCCCGACTGATGCCGGTATTGACAGAGTACACTGTATATGCTTTTCGGATTTTTTAATGCATAGATGGCATAGTGACTGATCCAATTTTCCAATTTGATCTTATTTCTGTGTTTTACCTCGATATTTAATCATGCCATGTGAACATATGATGTCTATTACATATTGTATTTATGACAAATGAAACTGTACTCAGGTATATACAATTTTAACTTCAGTACACATCCAATGCTTATATGTATTTCTTATGCGTTCCGTTAAGTTCCGTTCGTATCCTCCAAACAGTGTCGGCCCATAACTTTTTTCAGGCAATTAACATTGCATGCAATTCAGCGATTACTACCCCCTTTGCTGTAACCAGCTGAGTGTTTGGTGGTATAAACTTACACATGTTATTTGTCATCATTCACTTGATGGTCAGTTAATGAATTTATAACAGGTATGATGGTAATACCAATCAAGTTACCCGCCAAAGGTTCCCATTTCGCATTTCTTGTGTCTGGAGTAAATACATCTACTCAGCATTATGAATTAAGGTCTGATGTGACAAATGTATTACATGTTATGCAATATGCTCATGGAACTGCAGCAAGACGAATTATCAGCTGAGATACAAAACAAACATTGATCAAAGGGTTAACCGATAACACGCTGATTGATTAATTACTTTTTTCTTTCACAGCGGATTTGTCAAAAGGTAGTGTTTATGTATGTAGATTTACTAATCTATACTGATTACACCCTGTCCTGTACCCTGTACCTGTGTAAAAACAACATCTTTCCTTCAATGTATTAACCGCCAGTAAGTTGATGGGGTGTTCCTCTTTACCAGTCGGGCAAGTTGTTTATTTAAGGCGTAAGAGGATCACCAGACCATGTTAATTAGCAAGACAATGGTACGGGTGGGTGGGGAGGGTGGGGGAGGAGATGACCAAGCCAAGAAAAACACAAGTGGATTAAATGCTCATTATTGGCTAATTAAATTACCTTTACCAATGAGATTATACACCAATGTGAAAACTGAATCGATGTATCCCTTTTTCGGGTATTAGACTGTTAAAAGACACTTGACATGGAACAGGATTCTTTGTCAGCTGCAGATCAATGGCATATTGTTCCTTTATGTGGAGGTAGTGTCCCATTTTGACAGCGTCTTGGTCACTGATTCGCGAAGTTTCGCTCTCAAACATGGGATAACTAGCTGCACCAATTAAGGGTAGTTATGTTAATGCAATCACCTGAGAGAGAAGTACAGAACAAGTAAAATTCTTCAACACTAATACGAACTAATACGAGACGAGACGAAACTGCCAGCAGGAATGGTAGAGACTCCGATCGCAATCTCTACTGGTAGGATCGGAGATTCTACCAGATCGCAGTCTCTACCCTGACACATACATTGACTTCGTTATTTTCAGTCATGGCAGATGATTAAACTTCAAACTGTTTTCATTTGTTATAATCAAAATGATGGAAATATTATCGAGTAAAACAAGATTTTATTTTTGTTGATCAATCTACACCTATACGATCAATTGCGCATGCGGGTTGCGCAGCAAAGGTCACGAACCAATCGAAAATACTGGGATATCATCCGGGTGTTCAGGGGAGAAAAGCAATAACAAAAGCAACAACCAGTGCGCGGAAATTGCTCTGGAACAGTGCCCTTTTAAATGTGTTTACCATATGATTGTTTTGATCATGTTTTTACACGATCGGCTTCAGTGTGCGATGTGTTCACTTCCATCAACCACCAGCTTGTAATAACACGTCACATGAGATTAGCCATGTGCTAAAATAACACCCAAACTTTAAAGCGTACCCCTTGTCAATGTCCTGAGCCTTATAAGAATCGAAAGGTCGGCTTCCTGAGTCGACATCTCAAACTATGGTATGTAAGTGGTAATAATTCCTGAGCATTAGAGAATTGTTTGGAATTTAATGCTTTTCATAAACTAGAATCTGATAAACTATTTGTCTCTGGAATCACCTGTGATATGAACTTGTGTAGTGATTTCTCTAGAAATTATTTAACGTTATCTAAAATAGCGACATTTAGTCACCTTTTATTGTATATGACCAAATTAATTAGTTACAGTATGAAGTTTTTAAGAAGGAATTCATTTGGGTTCTTTTGCCCCAGTCCGCCTGTGTGTGAACAATATAACCAATTATCTATTATTAAGTTCATGATATTTCGTGAATACACCAACTGCATAACACCGTCTCTGACCACAAACCCAAACGGGTTGCTCTCTATTCGCCTACAGTCTTAAAACAACATTTCATGGTCTGTTGACTGTTGATTTCGCAATGATAAACCACCCAAACGGTCCAGCCCTTGTGTCAGGTGTTAATTAGAGGGTACCATTAAAGAATGTATTCTACTACAATAAGCCTATTATTCCCTGGCAAGGGTTCACTTTTATGACATGTAATAAACCCTGGCCAGTCAGTCAGTGGGTCCGGTAAACTTTTATTTAATCAATGATGTAACGTAGGTCTATGTAATTTGTGTTTATGCAAACCGTGACAGGTCAAAATTTGCGCTTTTGTGGATAATAAGTAAACCATACACTTAAAACTGTATTTTGGAAAATGCTAGCCATATCAGGGCAAATATGACAGTTAATGTCAATTTTTGACACATAGAACAACAAGGATGCAGACGAGAGAAGTTATACCAGGAATAATCTACAACGTCTTATAGTCTCCCTGGTTATAGTTGCTCGCATAGGAGGACGAATACACTCCTAGGAGGACGAATACACAGTCTATACACTCACGGGGATCCTTGGGAAAAGGATAAACTGAAAGAAGTAGTGGTAAAATCCTTCCTAAATTTCCAAAAATTTCCAAACCTTGGAAATATCATCTTTCCAATTTTGGAAATTTTTGGAAAGATGATATTTCCAAATTGGAAATTTTTGGAAATCACCATTTTTTTTCTTGTGTAAAGTACGTTTGACAACTTTTATAAGTACTGCTGTTGATTTTATTCTTTAGTTTATACAATTTGTTTAATTATTTCCTTGAAACATCGCTACATTGCTCTTTGACGACTTTGCTCTTTGCCAAAGCATGTGTGCGAGCATCGGTATTTTCAATAACATTGCGAGAAATAGTCTATGATTCTAATTATGTCGATAATATAGTATGACCAGAAATTATTGAGAATTTTAGGAATATGTTTAATTGGATTTCTAGTATAAACAACCATGACCAGCTATCAAGTGCTTCGTTTCATTCAAGAGAGACAACTCCGTTAATCCTTTTTCATTAGTTTGTGAAGAGGTATCCCCCTTTGTTTACTTGCTAGCAGACGACATTTTCAGTGATCCTCAGTATGGATGATTGTGAGAAGAGGAAGATCATTTTAGAGTATTATAACAGATATCAGATCAGCTAAAGTGATTTCAAGTAGAACAGGCATCCCTTTGAACACTGTTTATCGTGTTTTGAAAAATATTGCAAATGGATGTGGCATTGGGTGAAGGCCCAGAAAATTGACTGTTGGTGACAGGAGGCGGCTTGGTATTCTTGTTTCTAAAAACAAACGAAGGAGTTAAGAAAACTTAAGGCTGGATATGATTGATAGAGGAACTGTGGCTGTCTGTAAGGAGACAATTAGAACTGAGCTGCATGCAATGGGTTGGCAGAAAAGTCGAGGAATTCCATCACCGATCATAAAACCTGAACAAAAGAAGCGAAATTTGAACTGGTGCTTACAGCATAGAAATTTTAACTGGGACAATGTGATTTTCTCAGATAAAAGTTCTGCGTGGCTGTTTCCTAATACACTGAAATTCTGGACCAAACAAACTGAAAAACCTTTGTATCAGCGCCCAAAGTACAGTCCGAAATTTAACGTGTTGGTTGGTATATCTGTGTTAGGGTCTATTTGAAGGGAATATGAACAGTGAGCGGTACACAGATATTCTCGAGGGACATTTACTTCCATCTGCTCACGTGTTTTATGGAAATTTTTTGATTTTCCAGCAGGACAACGGCCCAAAACATCGTTCAAAGCATTCACAGGCCTGGTTTCGGATCCAAAATATGACATTATTAGATTGGCCAAGCTATAGCCCTGACCTAAATCCAATAGAAAATGTTTGGGGACTTATGAAGGAAAGTGTCAATAAGAAAAATCTGACAAATATTGCTGAAAGAAGAGGTGGTCCGATATTGGGACAGCATGGACTACGACTTTCTAACTTCTTTGATCAGTAGTATGCCCGCCAGATTGAAGCCTGCATTGCTGCCCATGGTGACTTGACAAAATACTAAGTGTTCACCTGTCTTTGAATCTGGAGTTATGTTCTGCTAATGTTCATATTAAATACGTGAGTAATGAGTGAAAAAAGAAAACAAACACAATCTTAAATTCTCAATAAATTCTGGTTGTACTGTATATGGTCATTTGAAATGTAGTAAATGTTTTCAGAGATTGAGAAAAGTGATACATTTAATAAATGAATCATATGATAGGTAGCGTCCTAAAATTATATATCACTTTCATGCAATTACTGCCTGGCCGGTAAACCGCCCTGCGGTGTCTGGGGACTCGTGACCTGTTGGCCGGTTTTCCAGCCTACGGTGTTGAATGGGTTAAATGTATTTTAACAACAAGCATAGTAAGGCAATGAAAATATTATTGCTCATAGAACATTCCGAGTAGGCTAGGGTGTTGGGATTTGACTGCAGGCATGGTATTCTCATTCTATTTACGTAAAATCGTTTTTAACTGTATTTCTAGGAGCTATCCTTTAATGAGCAAAGGCTTTCTATGTTCACGCTTCCTTTCCCCTTGAGGGAGAGTGTAGCCATGTGTCAGAGTTTGTGGACATTGCAGAATAGTGTTGCATTTGTATTGCATTGTTTCTGTTAAGATTCAGTAGACATGCTTGCTATATTACGACTTGGAGACAAAACTGTTGTTGAAATCATCAATGTTCTTTTTATTGCTATAATATCTGTTTTCATATTACATTTCAATTGGATTCGTATTGATATGATAATAATGAATGTTTTAAGGGTGTATCACCGCTTGCACTTCCTTATGACCATTGTTGTTTGTACAGTAATCCTCTTGAAGGATGATTCTGTATGACGTGAAATTTGCATGAGTATGATTTCATTTTCAAACAAAAATAAATAAATAATAATAAAACCGGCTAGAAACAAACACTAGCAACTGTGTGATGCAAGATGATTGTCAAAATTAATGGTCAACAGCGTTTTATCGACCTTCTTGAAAACCGACAAAATCAAGAATGACACCTCATGCACTGCGTTGTGTAAGCCTTGTGATTAGGGATGGTGATAAAGAGAAATGGTGGTGCGTCCATAAGATGTTTGTCTTGGAAAAGTTTTGTTAAGGCTTGTACTTCCTATCCAAATTGAACTTTCAGATTCCCCTACCTTTTTAGAGAGTATAGTTATTTCTGCTGTTTGTTGGTTTCACACAGAGTTCTTTTACAGACACATTTCAAGTTAAATGTAAGTTTGAGATTGGGAAACGACTTGCAGTGAGTAAGTTTAGTTTTGACGCCGATTTTAGAAACATTCCATCAATATCACGGCGGGGGACACCAGAAGTGAACTTCACATATTGTACCCTTGTGGGGAATCGAACCCGTGTCTTTAGCATGATGGGGCGGTGGGGTAGCCTAGTGGCTAAAGCGTTGGCTCGTCACGCCGAAGACCCGGGTTCAAATCCCCACATGGGCACAATGTGTGCAGCCCATTTCTGGTGTCCGTAATATTGCTGGAATATTGCTAAAAACGGCCTAAAACCATACTTACTCACTGACTAACTCACTTTAGCATGACAAGCGAACTCATTAACCATTACACTACCTCACCATCCCCGAAAACGTCTTGTAACATAGTCAAGTTCATGTTTTAGACAACACCAAACCTTCTTGTCATTATTTACTGCAGAGAGTTTCGTAAGCGACGCCTCCTTATCTCTTTCAACTGAAATGCACGGTTGAAAATAATGTGGTACAAATCTATACCAATTATACACTGACAAGCATAACAACCTAATTAGAAACGACAAGTTACTATCAGAATTTTGCTACTATGCTTTTAGAATTTTTGAGAAGTGAAAGTTGTGTTCATGTTATTAACTGCTCTGCGAATATCAGTTTTATCAATAGCACTTTTATTCGCATAATATACTTACTAACATCCGTCATTTGCTTTCATTTGAAACTGACGACCACTAAATAGTTTGTGCACTGTCGTACAATCACAGCAACACTGTGGCAATGTGCCTTCAAATTCGGTTACACAAGAGCAATGTCAAGGATCTGTGAAATCGTTTCTTCCCGAATCACTAGAAATAGCTGACTTTCAACGCCCACTTTCACTTGCTGAACTAGTTGGCATTGTGGAGTTGCATTTTGGCTGGACAAACGATACTACATATAACCCCATCAAAATCGCGAAGACAAATTGAATACTATTCATGAACAAGATGGCGACTTCAGTGGAGACTTGTTCGAATGCAGAATTTGTAAACTAGTGCACTGTCGGGTGACTGGTCTCCGTTGTCTGATTATAGCTATGGCTCTACGACAGTGCCCTGAATTGTGTGCCTTGTTCAGCGTGGATGGAAACGAGGCAAGACAAAATCCGGCTTCCATAGACAAATTTGCATGACCCAAACTTAACAGATTCACTCTCGTGATCAGACATCCTAAAGACACATAACACTCAAGGAGGGCAGTTGACACACCCTTCAATCGGCTACAAACAGATCGTCACTAAGCAACCACACGGCTGGTGGATTGTATGGGCATATGCCGATTGTTGCCATGGAAACCCTCAAGCACAGGTGTGTGCGGGAGAATGAATGTAAAACATCATGTCCTTCTTGCTACGACGATCTTTGTCAGTCGGGTAAATACAACAAACGGATATTGACACAAGATTCAAAGTCCCAAGCAAGAAATATTAAAAGATCAAGGTTAGGTAAAGGTATGCAATTAAGTGAAGTGAAACTAGTCCATAGACAATTTCGAATGGCCCCAACCTGACAATCCCAAGCGAGAAATATAAAAAAACATCGTCATGATTGGTACAGGTAATCAATTAGGGTAGGTTAAACTACTCACTCAAATTTGATTCCATAGCTGAAATCAATATTACATGCACAGTGAGCGTTTCGTTAGATTTAAGAATAAACGTATACTTTAAAGGAAGCCATAGTGTGATGCCCAAAAATCTAATTACCCATTTTTCAGTAAAGCTTAACTGGCATAACATGATCTATTGTTATCATAAAGTGCTTCGACAGTATTTCAGTATTTCACATGCACCTCATTTTACAACGTCAAGTCTAATATGAAATTCGAAACCCAAATCATAGACTCATTGTAAGCCTGGGAGATTTGTTGCACCGGTGATTGCTGTGACACAAAAACAAACTAAAACAGACACTCTAATGTGCATTCCATTCTTTATGTACGCATATGTACAAGTAAGACGTGCTTGTTTAGAAACTTCCCACAACAGCAACGACACTTATCACTCGCCCTCCTGTTTTGGCAAAATGGAGGTTAACTTCATTTTGGTTCTGCTTGAGGTATGAGCCCGGAACTAGATATTGCATCGTCATCCATGATGTTTCGTAATTACTGTCGTTTTGCTGGTGAAGAGAGTAATAGGAAGTGAGAGATTTGCCGTTCAGCTGCACCGATGTTGGTTTTGGATTTCTGGTCCTGTCACTGAGGCTGATGCAGACTCGTAGATACGCGTACTGGACATTGCTCACATGGCCAACATTAATGCTTGTGGTGACAACGTTTTGCTGTATTGGTTTAGCAACATCTGTCCCATAGTGAACAGTTTCTGCGATTGTCTTTCTGTGAGCAAAGTCGAAGGCAGACTGAAACTTGAGATAGCAGCTTGCCTCAGTGGGAAGAGTGATGACACCGTTGTTGAGATGAACCGTTGATTCCTTGTCTCGTACGGTAACCTTTTGGGCGTTCAAGTAGACACAGGACATGATTGCTGTGGACGGATTCATCCATCCATGACCAAACTGGACCTTGACCTTTGTCTGCTTGTTGTCAAAGTTATGCAGGAGAAGTACCACAGTTTTAGAAGTCTGATCCACCAAAGCGTGAGATGCCACGACTCTCTCAGCTCCATGGTACTGACTATCTGTTCTGAGATACGACATTCGTTTTGAAAGCACCTGCCAGAAGTGGGACGCCTCAGCTGGGGCCCTCTCGTGGTTGTTGTTGTCAAGGAGACTGTGATCAATGCTGCTTTGTCCGAAAATGGCTCTATTTCCGGTCACGAAAACCACAGCTCTGTCGACAACACCACGGTGATTCAGCATGGTAAAGAGTTCTGCATTCTGCAGGTAGACATATCCATAATCGATCAGTGGGTTAGGCTTCTGCATGTCTACTCCTGATATTCTGCCCAAACCATAGGCTGAACAGATGATGGGAAACTCCTTGCCAATTTTCAAATGGGCATAACTTTCAATTAGATCTATTATCCCCACAAAGCGGGCTTCAGTGGGACCCTGGAAGGAATACGATTCTCCTGTGATTTGCATTTTACTGAAAGGGTGGAATGAGATGAAGTCAAGGTGCTTGAGGGCCATGTCCATAAACTCCTTGAGATTTTCCCAGACCTTGAAGTCCTTGTTGTCCACACCCCCAATTCCACCAGAATATGCCGGACCTCCAACCTTCACATGTGGTAAAGTGGCCTTGACTTTTGCATTGACAAACTTGTGGTAGTCAGTAATTTGTGTCCAGTTAAGGTTGTTTCTCCACATAACGTCGACTTCGTTGATAGGTTCAAAATATGGTGGCTCGTCTCCCTGGGTTCCATCGTGGACGGCCTTGAGCAGCATGGCAGCCATATCAGCAGCAGCATCCAAGTTGTTCGGGAAGTGGCCTTTGTGTTGAGAGGTGTCCATCCAGTGTGGCCACTCTTGGGCTATAAGGAGAAACAATGATGCATGTACTTAACTGTAGGTTTCGGGATTCTGCATCTGGTAGTACATCAGCACATTTCATATTGGTAAGATATCTGGGTCCCATTTGTAAATGCTATTTTTCCAAAATATATTTGTGGCTGTGCTGGAGTTCGATCTTGTGTTCAAGCCAATGGCTCTGATGTATAGGTAAAATGAGCAAAATATATCATGTTTGAGCAATACTGTCAGCCCTTGACATCATACAGTTTTGAGATTGAAAGTCACAATTTAAAAAGAAGGGGATAGCCAATAAGAAGTGTCACAACTATTGGTGTTCATTATCATCAGACAAACATTTATATTAGATGATTTGCCAAATTCATCCGGGTTAGAACTGATCTTCAGTAACCCACGCTTGTCGTAAAAGGTGTCTGAAGGGATCGGGTGGTCAGGTTCGCTGACTTGGTTGACTCATGTCATCGTATTCAAATTGCGTAGATCGATGTTCATGATGTTGATCACTGGACTGTCTGGTCCAGACTTAATTATTATGGACCGCCGCCATCTAGCTGGAATATTGCTGAGCGCGACGTAAAACTACACTCACTCAAATATTGCACATAGCCGTCCCGGCGTGACAAGTGTCCAAAAGCATTTACATTGGGGATAAAACAGTTCAATTTTCGGGTTGCTTTCGATCACTTAAAAGTACAGCAACAAACCGACATTTCACAACTTCAAATTTCTAAATTGTATTCCTAATAATTCCAATTCATGTTCAGTAATAAAGGTTGGTTTTGTCTTGTTAAAAGCTGACTCTTTCAACATGGGGACGGTTGGGAGGCCTAGTGAATAAAGCGTTCGCTCGTCACGTCGTAGACCCGGGTTCGATTCCCCACATGCGTAAAATGTGTGAAGCTCATTGCTTAAATATTGCTAAAAGTGGCGTAAAACATCACTTACTCACTCTTACTCACTAACTCACTTTTAATACGACATAAACATATACAGTGATCTTACCATAAAGATCCATCATCATTTCTCTCCCAGGGGCGCGTCCGTATCCAGCTCTGTTGTTCCTATACGCAGAAACTATATTCTGTTGGGTCTGCGCATTCTGGAAGTACGCTGGATCGGCATAGCCCTTCCGGTGAGGGTCTTCTGGTGCCTGTACACAACGATGTGATCATTTGTTGCTAACCAAAGGTCTGCCAAAATGAACGTGCTGTACATCGGAGTGTGCTGACGCAACTGACTTGTATAGGATAGAGTGTTGATGCGTGTTGTAAATTGAGGCTTGAGTGAGTGAGTGAATGAATTTAGTTTTAAGCCGCTTTTAGCTATAATCCATCAATATCGCGGCGGGGAACACAATGTACCCATGTTGGGATTCGAACCCAGGTCTTCGGCGTGACGTAAATTGGTAAGCCAGTCCCGTACTGATTTAAAGGCAAAATACCAGGAGTGAGTGAGTAAGTGAGTTTAGCTTTACTTCGCACTCAATAATATTACAGCAATATGGCGGCAGTCTGTAAATAATCGGATCTGGACCAGCCAATCCAGTGATCAACAGCATGAGCATCAATCTATGCAACTGACATACGATGACATGTGTCAACCAAGTCAGCCTTGCCACCCGTCCCTTTAGTCATCTCTTACGACAAGCATGGGTTACTGAAGATCACTTCTAACCCGGATCTTTATGGGTCAATACCAGAAGTATTTAAATCTGAAGGAATTAATATAATTGCACCAAGTACCTTCCCAAAGACACCTTCATCGCCCTTGTTCCAGCGGCCACACCTGGAACCAGTTTTGTTCACGTACTTTATGATACCGGGATTATCAAATCCCATATGGCCATTCCAGCGGTCAGGATCAAACATCTTCCTTCCTCCTTTGATGACGAAGTCCGGAAAGATGGTCACTTGATATTGACCACCGACAAGGTTTAACATATAAATCAAGACTGTCACGCATAGCCACACACTGCTTGTTGAGAGACACATGTTTCCTGGAGTGAGACAGTCGTCCTGTATATATTAGGTGTGGAGTGCATGCAGGCCAAGGTTTATCTGGCTGCTATTTATGGTAGGTCGACATGACATGTGTGCATGAGAAAGAGACATCTGTACATAAGATAACTCTTGCCCAACCTTTGTGAAAACATGCCAAATATTTCAACCTGGTTGCAGTTTTGTGTACTTTTAGAGGTTGTCTCGACGAATTGGTAAGAACCGACCATTCAGGTATCTAAGAAGAAAAACTAGTAAAAATAACTATCTCGGCTATCATGGGTCGTCTTGGCTGGATCATTAATCATGTTGATGAAGCTAATGAAGGCAAAGCTTCTGTTTAACAGCTACAATAAAAGGGAAGGATATAACAGCACGTTCTGATACATACGTCTGTGATGGGACAGACTTGTGTAGCAAGTTTCAATCGATTAGATAGGGTCTATTTTCAGTCATCATCAAACAGGAAGTTGTACATATTTATTTAGCATTATTGACCTGACGGAAATACCTCTTGATGAGTCCCATCAACCAGACTGGCCAGACATCCGACAATCCCACAACTGGAAAACCGAGAGTGACAACCTCTCATAATGACTATTACCTGTACATTAACGGTGGGCTAGTCTAGTGGCTAAAGCGTTCGCTTGTTACACTGATGGCCTGGGTTCGATTCCCCACATGGGTACAACGTGTTAAGCCCATTTCCAGTGTCCCCAGCCGTGATATTGCTGGAACATTGCTAAAAGCGGCGTAAAACTAAACTCACTCCAATCTACGCAACAAAATGCCCCAAGTGACAAGATCAGCATCGGCATACTCAGGAACGCAGTGAGACGACTGCTTGCTGTGGGTGTAACGGCCTCATCGCGCTGGTGTTATTTTATGTGCGCTTCCTCGTCCCCCCCACCACACACACACACCCCGAAGCCAGGGGAGGTCACTCTATTTTGACTGTCAGCCAGACAGCTTATGTTCATGCATGAATGCTATCCCTCATCCCCAGTCATTAGAGGTTACTCGGAAAATTACGAGAGACTGTTGTAACTTGACGAAATGACCAGTCAATTAAACCTGAAGATAACAGAACTCAGACATCTTCAGGTTGTGTCCAGGACATCAAAACCAGTGTTGAAGTTGAAATTCATACTGAGACAGCAGTAGTTAAAGCAGCACTGATGCAGAGCAATTTTCCTGGATTGGTTGTTGCTTTTGTTATTGTTTTTCTCACGTGAGGACCCGGATGATATCCCAGGATTCTTGACTGGTTCGTGACCTCTGCTGCGCCACCCGCATGCGCAATTGATAGTATAGGTAACGATTGATCAACAAAGAAGATATATTTTTAAACCGATATTATTTCCATCTTCATTATTATAAAAAAATTAAAAGATTTTGAAGTTTAACCATCTGCCCGTGGTAAAAATGTTAGGACTGAAAAATAACGAAGTCAATGTGCGTCTTTATATTTTGTCTTATAATCCTAATTAGTTTATTATCATATTCGTATGCATTTGGAAACTTAATAAAAGGCACACGATCTGCTTATACTTATAGTGAATTTATGACTGTTATATCTAGACATTTATAGTTAGCCAACGTAAATCATATTTCACACACACGCCCAAAGTGCGACCTAGTGTATGTTATCTGATTCATTACACTTCACGGCGAAAAAAATGATTCTGTTGAATGCTACAACAAATGAATATAAACAAAATGCAAATATTAAAATTAAAACACCTTAAAGTTTTAGCAACAATGTCCGGCTATTACCTTGCTCGAGGAATGTATACATCAATATCCACATAAAGGAACGATATGCCATTCTGCAGCCGACAACGAACCCTGTTCCATGTCATGTGTCTTTTAACAGTCAAATATTTGAAAAAGTGATATATCGTTATTGCTAGTGGTAGTTTCTCAACTGTTCACGTGCCTGTTTCAGGATTTTTACATTGGTGTATATAGTCTCATTGGTCATCCAAGATAGCACACCTGGCAACTAATTGTATGATGTCCGCCATTCTTTAAAAGGGTAATTTAGTTAGCCAATAATGAACAATCAGTCAACATATTGAAGGTTAATCCTTTGAAAGAATGGTTTTGTTTTAACACAGGCACTTTACGACAGGGTGTGTTCAGTATAGATTAGTACATACATAATTACTGCTACCTTTTGACAAATCTGCTGTGCGAGAGTAATTAATCAATCAGCGTGTTATCGGTTAATCCTTTGATCGATGTCTATTTTTGTAACTCAGTTGATAATTCCTCTTGCTGCATACGTTGTTTCAGGCAATTGAAATTGCATGCAATACAGCGATTACCACACCCTTTGTTGTAACTCGTGTTTGGTGGTATAAATCTACAGATGTTATTTGTCATCATTCACTTAATGGTCCGTTAATGAATTTATAACATATTCATTTTTATTTCATATTGATTGCAACTGATTTGAAATCATTTATAAAAGAAGCTTTATCACGGACCGTCTAGTCTTGAAGCCTGTTAACTGATATCAGGAAGACTATAAGAAGTTGTAGATTATCCCTGCTGATATTAACTGAGATTGAAATGCCCTATATAAAGAACTCTCTGTGTAATGTTACTGCATAACAATGCTTAAAGTAAGGCAAATGGTAATGATTTTACGACGCTTCAATATTGTTTTTATTTCTGCTCTTCTGGGGAGGAGGGGTGAAAAATTGCACCGGAAACACGTGATTGTTTGTGTTTGCAACTGGGGTCATGCCACGGTCTTTTTACCAGTCAAAAACTGTAGAGTTTGTCACAATACAAGCTTCCCCAGGAACTTCGACGTTGTGATTTTTCTGCAGAAGGTTTATGCTGAATGTAAGTTCTTTCACCCATTGAACGAGGCATTACACTCTGTATTTTTCTTTATCAAAATGGCAAATGCGCAGGTCCACCAATGTGACCGTCTGTGACTCAAAGATTTATTGATATTTATTAAATTTCTACCATGACTACGGTATCAGACGACGACTCACATTTCTTTGTTTTTCTTGTGTCTCGCGCGTCCCGGGAACGCTAAATTCAGTGTTCACTGCGGCTTCACCTAAATGAAGGAGGTTTGGTCCAGATTTGGCTTTCCCGGGCCATAACCGACAGGCAGGCAGACACATAGGTGTCAATACAACAGATATTGAGTTTTGTCTATGACAGTCTGCTTGTCACAATCAACATGGTTTTTTTATGTTTCCATAGACATGAATTAAAAAAAACCTTTTTGAACAATGATATTAGTATTTCTAATGCTACGCTTTCTTGAAAACTTGGTTTGCAAATCTGCCAACCCCCCAAAAAGCAAGATGTGAACAAAAATAAGAAAAGGTATGGAACCAGTGTATTTTTTACAGCAGACCCAAGATGCCTGTAATCACAACAAACATCTTTTGTTCTCCAACTTCGACCACATTGATGATCCTTATACGCATCACTTGCTGTGTTTTTACGAGTTGCTTTCTTCATCCCGGGTCAAGCCGCGCGAACCTAATCATTGTGCATGCGCTATGTGAGCAGCGCATCATAGCTGTTGAAACCACTTTTCACCCCAGCTGCAGTGAAATTAGTGTATCGTTTGAACTCCGATTTCGTGGGGTTTTTTTCATCGCGTTATTTTTCAACTTTCTAAGTTGAATTTGCATTTTTTATAATTTGCCACTGTAAGTCCATACTGAAAGGTTTCAGAATCTGCAAAGTTGTGTTTTGCCTTGCATGTGAGCTTTAACATATTTTGCCTAAACGATTCTGATACATATCTGCAAACTCAAATATGAAGATCTTTCCAGAAAAAAAAAAATTCTATTGGGAAACCATCTATTTCTGGGCTGTTGTTATTTTTCATTGATGGAACAGCTTGTGTTTATTTCACCTAAAGTAATATCACCCTCAAGATTTTCATCCTGTACAGTGTTTAATTTTGCTGTAATTATATCATTAAATATATTAATATAATTATCTGTTATTTTACCACATGATGCGTATAAATTTTCGTATAATTTTCTTTGTTCATTTATAATAGCCTTACCATCTGAGATTACATCCCCTTCGTCATTGATGACACTATTTATAAGCTTACTTGTATTATTGGTTGGTATAGTTGGTATAGTCCTTCCCCATACCACTGAATTCTGTTTCTTCTGTATACCTCTTATTTCATCTTCTTTTTATTTTTCAAATTCTAAGTTACATTTGGATAGTTCCGAAAGTTTAGGTTAACATATATGATTTGGACATTTTTTCTGATTTCTTCTTCCACTGCAGATTTTTTTTTATTCTAAATGTTTGCTTTTTTCAGTTTTGATTTTTTAAGTAGGAAGAGAATGATATTGCTTCCCCATTACTTTCATCAAAAATGTTTCTTATAGGTTGTACTTGAGAATATTCAATATCACCTAGTTCATCGTAAGTGCAGTTGCAATATTCTAAATTTTTTTCAAAAAGCATATCCTTGACTATATTTACATATTCTTGGTTATAAAGTAATGATGTATTTAGTTTCCAGTATCCACCACCCCGTTCCTTATTAAGTTCATGACAAAGAGATATGGTAATTGCTGAATGATCAGATTTATATCCTGGAAGAATTGAACAGTCAGTTGTCATGTTTGCTGAATCTTGAGAAACTAAAAAGAAATCAAGTCTGAACTGTTGTTTAGGGTTTCGTTTCACCATGTGTATTTCTTTACATCATAATCTCTTTCCCTACACATGTTTATCAAATCACACTTTTCTATATTATCTAACACTACCTCTCTTGCTTTTGGATTATTGATATTTATATAATTTTCTAAGTCAATGGAAGGACTAAGAACCAGCCGCCATTTTTCTGAGTTGCAATGGACTATTTTGAACCAATTTTGACTAAGCGCGGTGGTTGGGTCGTGAAAAGGTATGGGGTGAAATGTAGATGCCTTGCAATATGAAGTAGCCTGCTCGCTGGTTACTGATTCCTATATTAATGCTGTCCGGCCAGCGATTTATCACCAGACGAGGTCCAGTGAAAAAGAATTGATCAGATCGCGGCACTAACCTGCTTGGAGCAGAGACAGAACTAAAAGAAACAATCAAGAGACTGAATAACAATTGGTAGAACATGCTAACATGTAGTACCACTGCAGTAATTTAGTCTGTTTATTTTCGTTACAGTCAGTCGTCTGTCGCAAAGATAGAATGTTAAGCAAAATCTACGAAAGAGGAATTGGGATTTCATTGCGTCTGCTGTTACAGTGGGTGTAACAGGTAGCGTAATGAGTTATCTCCCTTAGGTCAGTTCAGTGTGCGGCAAATGTTATGTCTGTCTGTGTATCCCTTCGAAGCATGAAAGCCACACAATTTTACGTTCACCGTTGGTTCATCGGAGTTTGTGGGGTTGGAAACTATCATATATGTACCAGTAACGAAGAAAACAATAAATTCAAGTGTGCAGAGACGAGTTTATTTGTGAGTACGGAACAGTGTGCATCCGGTTCTATCAGCCATTTCAGGGCGTGACATTATAACCCGTCAGCATCGACTAAACCGTCCTCATGGGCACAGACAACGTCGCAGCTGAGTGCTCGTTGTGCTTTGACAAGAGTTACACAATGTTTGTGACGTGTAAGTCGCAATGAAAATACCTTTCAAAATGGTTCATGTCTTTGTAAAATGATCTCAAAACACAAGGTGCGCATGTTGGGGATAGTGGGTCCAAATTGCAATGATCTCCACAAATGTGCTACTGAAAGTAACCATTCGTTTTATCACCCAATTGTTGGGTTATTCATTGTTGGACAGCCACCTTAAAAATTGGCGTTTCAGGGTACAGCCACATGTATCAACTGTTCTTGTATCAAACGTTTCATTCGTTTAATTGCCTAAGCTTAGTTTGCCTAACACTGCCTGAGATTACACAGTTTCGATCATTGTAACTTAGGGTAGAATTACCAGAGGATAACAAACTGAGAAGTCACACTGGTGCCATCTTATTTTTGTTTTTCGCACTGACGTTTGTTTTGCTGCTGAGTATATATGGTCATTTGAATGAAGTAAGTGTTTTCAGACATTGTGAAAAGTGATAGATTTAATAAAAGAATCATATGTTAGGTAGGTTCCTAAAATTATATATCAATCTGATGGGCCTACTGCCTGGCCGGTAAACCGGCCTTCGGTGTCTGTGTACTCGTAACGTCTTGGCCGGTTTTCTAGCCTACGGTGTTGAATGTGTTAAATTTGATTTGGACATGAAGCATAGTTAGGCAATGAAAATTATTATTGCTGATACATGGTTCCGACTTGGTAAGGGTGATGGGATCTGACTGCAGGCATGGTTTGTTCATACTATTCTCGTACAATGTTTTTTAACTGTACTTTAGCAGTTATACTTTAATGAGGAAAGACTTTCTATAGTCAAGCTTCCTTTCTCCTTTGAGGGAGAGTGTAACCATGTGTCAGAGTTTGTGGACATTGTAGAACGGTGTTGTATGTGTATTGCATTGTTCTGGTAAGATTCAGTAGGACATATTTTAGTCAGTCTGGCAGATCTCGTGGCAGATATTTCAGACCAAGAGGATTTAGTAATGGCAGAGGAAGAGGAAGTACTTGGAGAGGTCGTGGACAGTCAGATCGAGCTATGAACCCTGTTGGTGCAAATGGTCGAACTTTAACTTGTCTTGCATGTGGTTCATTCCGACATCTAATTGCACATTGTCCTCACAGCTATGAAAACATGTCATCAAGAGTCAACTATACTGAAGGTGAACCAGTACAGACAGAAAAACAAGTGGTGCTGTTCACTGGAAGTATCAAGGAAGGTTTGGCTCAGTTAGGCAATGATGCTAGATCATGTGCAGTTTTGGACAGTGCATGTTCGAGTACAGTGTGTGGCAGAACATGGCTTAATGGATACATAGAGTCTCTGGATCAAGTTGACAAAGAAAAAGTGACAGTTTGCGATGGTGTAAAAGTGTTCAAGTTTGGAGGTGGTGAGATGCTGAAGTCACTGGGATATTATGAAATACCTGCTGTGATGGCTGGAAAAGCCATCAGTATCAGAACAGATGTTGTGGATTCTGATATACCATTACTACTATTAATACATGCTATGAAGGAGGCACGAATCAAGTTGGATCTTGGGAATGATACAGCAGAAATTCTTGGACAGAAAGTGAATCTGAACTATACATCATCGGGTCACTACTGCATTCCAATTGACAAGAATGAGCAAATACCAATTGAAGAAGTTCATGCTGTGCTGCTTCACAAACTCGACAAAGACGAACGGTACAAGACTCTCTTGAAGTTACACAGACAGTTTGCTCATCCTCCAGAGAGAAAGCTTGTGGCCCTTCTTAAGGATGCTGGGGTCTGGAGAGAAGAGTTCCGGGACACTGTCCATGCAATTTATGAGCGGTGTCAGTTATGTAAGATTTACACAAGAACACCAGCCAGACCTGCTGTTGCACTACCAATGGCATCGCAATTCAACGAGACAGTTGCTATGGACTTAAAGAAGTGGAGAAATGGATGGATTTTGCATTTAGTGGACATGTGGTCTAGATTAACTGTGTCTGCCTTCATTACTCGGAAAACACCAAGTGAAGTGATTGACAAGATTATGACGCACTGGGTAGGAGCTGGATTCGGAGTGATGCAGAGTATCCTGACAGACAGTGGAGGGGAGTTCAATGCCGAGGAAATAAGAGAGGTGGCTAGTATACTGAACAACCGAGTTCACACAACTGCTGCGGAAAGCCCATTTCAGAACGGACTATGTGAGAGAATCCACTCAGTGACTGATATGATGCTTGCTAGAATGGAGGAACAGTGCCCAGAAACACCTCTTGATATACTCCTGTGTTGGGCGAATATGGCTCGCAATGCTTTGCAAATGTGGCATGGTTTCAGTAGCTACCAGTTAGTGTTTGGGAAGAATCCAAACTTGCCAAACATCATGAGTGAAACGGTCCCAGAACTTGAAGGTGTAACAAGAAGTGAGTCATTTGCTGAACATCTGAACGCTTTGCATGCAGCAAGGAAAGCATTTATCGCCTCAGAAGCAAATGAAAGGATTCGAAGAGCTCTGCGTTGCAAAATTAGAGCCTCGGAGGAAATATACCATCATGGTGATTTGGTGTATTACAAACGTGATGGCAGTGAAAAGTGGTTAGGTCCAGGCAAGGTTGTGTTCCAAGATGGAAAAGTTGTGTTTGTTCGACACGGCGGGGTGTTTGTAAGAGTGTCACCAAATAGACTGATAAAATCAGGACTGGAATTTAAGTGTGATGGGAACACTGAAGAGAGAGAGAACCAGCTGCAGCGCAACAGTGTAAAAGGTCATGGATTTGAAGTGGACAGACTTGACATGCAGCTTTCAGAAATGATTGCAGGACACAATACCATGTCGAATGAGGCACCCATGAATTTCCACTTTCCTTCTGGGTAATATATGTCAGAAGGGGTGATAGAAGTTAAAGCAAGGAGGGCTAATTGGCTAGAGGGGATTTGGGGAAGATGGTGTCTTAGATAGAGACTCGCCAACTGTCCCGATACCAGAGTGCATTACGATGTGTTTTTAACTCTTGCAGTATCGCAAAACTTGGGACATCAAGAGACCACAGACATTAAGAGTCTGCATTTCTTCAAGGAAAAGCTTTTAGACAGAGATATTGTATTATTATCCCCCAAGGACGCTAGTGTAGCTGACGACAAACTGTGGAAGCTAAAGCACTGTCTGTATGGACTGAATGATGCTGCAAGACAGTTTTACCAGGTGTGAGAGATCGCCTTCTGCAGCTAGGGATGTATTCAGTCAGTGTATGACCCAACATTGTTTTACATGAAATATGGTGGATGTCTCTTAGGAATGCTTGCTTGTCATGTTGACGATTTCTTACACTGTGGACAACCTCGTTTTGACAACATCATAGCTTAATTAGTTCCGGTATTTCAAAGCTGGGAAGGGAGAGTGGAACCAATTCCATGATATATTGGTTTTCAGATCCACACAGAATCCTGGGTGCTATCGATGCTAAGATCAGAATGAATATGTGCAAGATTTAGGGGTTGACAATGTAATGTCACCTCAAAAGAAATCACAAAGCTGAAAATCAGCTTTGTGAAAGAACATGCGATACATTGAGACCAGATGGTTACGGCAGAATCAACTGGGTTCAGTACAGGTTAATCATCCTGACATTGATTTTTGAAATGATTGATCCTCAGCACCAAAGTTCAAGAGGTACAGTAGAACTTGTTGAGGTAATCAAGGTGATCGAAAGCTGGG
>NW_025766610.1:0-30570 GCF_003918875.1 Haliotis rubra
CCCTCTATTTACACGTTGGTGAAAAGGGAAAGTATGTGCTGACCCATCGGTAACACCTTCTATTTACACTTTGGTGAAAAGGGAAAGTATGTGCTGCCCCAACGGTAACACCCTCTATTTACAAGTGGGTGAACAGGAAAAGCATGTCCTGCCCCAACGGTAACACCCTCTATTTACACGTTGGTGAAAAGGGAAAGTATGTGCTGCCCTATCGGTAACACCCTCTATTTACACGGTGGTGAAAAGGAAAAGCATGTTCTGCCCCAACGGTAACACCCTCTATTTACAAGTGGGTGAAAAGGAAAAGCATGTCCTGCCCCAACGGTAACACCCTCTATTTACACTTTGGTGAAAAGGGAAAGCATGTCCTGCCCTATCTGTAACACCCTCTATTTACACGTTGGTGAAAAGGGAAAGCATGTGCTGCCCTATCGGTAACACCTTCTATTTACACGGTGGTGAAAAGCGAAAGTATGTGCTGCCCTATCGGTAACACCCTCTATTTACACGTAGGTGAAAAGGGAAAGTATGTGCTGCCCTATCTGTAACACGCTCTATTTACACGGTGGTGAAAAGGGAAAGTATGTGCTGCCATATCTGTAACACCCTCTATTTACACGTTGGTGAAAAGGGAAAGTATGTGCTGCCCTATCGGTAACACCCTCTATTTACACGTTGGTGAAAAGGGAAAGTATGTGCTGCCCTATCTGTAACACCCTCTATTTACACGTTGGTGAAAAGGGAAAGTATGTGCTGCCCCATCGGTAACACCTTCCATTTACACTTTGGTGAAAAGGGAAAGTATGTGCTGCCCCATCGGTAACACCCTCTATTTACACTTTGGTGAAAAGGGAAAGTATGTGCTGCCCTATCGGTAACACCCTCTATTTACACGTTGGTGAAAAGGGAAAGTATGTGCTGCCCTATCTGTAACACCCTCTATTTACACGTTGGTGAAAAGGGAAAGTATGTGCTGCCCTATCTGTAACACCCTCTATTTACACGGTGGTGAAAAGGGAAAGTATGTGCTGCCCTATCTGTAACACCCTCTATTTACACGTTGGTGAAAAGGGAAAGTATGTGCTGCCCTATCGGTAACACCCTCTATTTACACGTTGGTGAAAAGGGAAAGTATATGTGCTGCCCTATCTGTAACACCCTCTATTTACACGTTGGTGAAAAGGGAAAGTATGTGCTGCCCTATCGGTAACACCCTCCTATTTACACGTTGGTGAAAAGGGAAAGTATGTGCTGCCCCATCGGTAACACCCTCTATTTACACGTTGGTGAAAAGGAAAGCATGTGCTGCCCTATCGGTAACACCCTCTATTTACACGTTGGTGAAAAGGGAAAGCATGTGCTGCCCTATCGGTAACACCCTCTATTTACACGTTGGTGAAAAGGGAAAGCATGTGCTGCCCCTATCGGTAACACCCTCTATTTACACGTTGGTGAAAAGGGAAAGTATGTGCTGCCCTATCGGTAACACCCTCTATTTACACGTTGGTGAAAAGGGAAAGCATGTGCTGCCCTATCGGTAACACCCTCTATTTACACGTTGGTGAAAAGGAAAGCATGTCCTGCCCCATCGGTAACACCCTCTATTTACACGTTGGTGAAAAGGAAAAGCATGTCCTGCCCCAACGGTAACACCCTCTATTTACACGTTGGTGAAAAGGGAAAGCATGTGCTGCCCTATCGGTAACACCCTCTATTTACACGTTGGTGAAAAGGAAAAGCATGTGCTGCCCCATCGGTAACACCCTCTATTTACACGTTGGTGAAAAGGAAAAGCATGTGCTGCCCTATCGGTAACACCCTCTATTTACACGTTGGTGAAAAGGGAAAGTATGTGCTGCCCTATCGGTAACACCCTCTATTTACACGTTGGTGAAAAGGGAAAGCATGTGCTGCCCCATCGGTAACACCCTCTATTTACACGTTGGTGAAAAAGGGAAAGTATGTGCTGCCCTATCGGTAACACCTCTCTATTTACACGTTGGTGAAAAGGGAAAGCATGTGCTGCCCTATCGGTAACACCCTCTATTTACACGTTGGTGAAAAGGGAAAGTATGTGCTGCCCTATCGGTAACACCCTCTATTTACACGGTGGTGAATAGGGAAAGTATGTGCTGACCCATCGGTAACACCTTCTATTTACACTTTGGTGAAAAGGGAAAGTATGTGCTGCCCTATCGGTAACACCCTCTATTTACACGTTGGTGAAAGGAAAGTATGTCCTGCCCCATCGGTAACACCCTCTATTTACACGTTGGTGAAAGGGAAAGTATGTGCTGCCCTATCGGTAACACCCTCTATTTACACGTTGGTGAAAAGGGAAAGTATGTGCTGCCCTATCGGTAACACCCTCTATTTACACGTTGGTGAAAAGGGAAAGCATGTGCTGCCCAATCGGTAACACCCTCTATTTACACGTTGGTGAAAAGGGAAAGCATGTGCTGCCCTATCTGTAACACCCTCTATTTACACGTTGGTGAAAGGGAAAGCATGTGCTGCCCTATCGGTAACACCTTCTATTTACACGTTGGTGAAAAGGGAAAGTATGTGCTGCCCTATCGGTAACACCCTCTATTTACACGTTGGTGAAAAGGGAAAGTATGTGCTGCCCTATCGGTAACACCCTCTATTTACACGTTGGTGAAAAGGGAAAGTATGTGCTGCCCTATCGGTAACACCCTCTATTTACACGTTGGTGAAAAGGAAAAGCATGTGCTGCCCTATCGGTAACACCCTCTATTTACACGTTGGTGAAAAGGAAAGTATGTGCTGCCCCATCGGTAACACCCTCTATTTACACGTTGGTGAAAAGGAAAGCATGTGCTGCCCTATCGGTAACACCCTCTATTTACACGTTGGTGAAAGGGAAAGTATGTGCTGCCCTATCGGTAACACCCTCTATTTACACGTTGGTGAAAAGGGAAAGTATGTCCTGCCCTATCGGTAACACCCTCTATTTACACGTTGGTGAAAAGGGAAAGTATGTGCTGCCCTATCGGTAACACCCTCTATTTACACGTTGGTGAAAAGGAAAGTATGTGCTGCCCTATCGGTAACACCCTCTATTTACACGTTGGTGAAAAGGAAAGTATGTGCTGCCCTATCGGTAACACCCTCTATTTACACGTTGGTGAAAGGGAAAGTATGTGCTGCCCTATCGGTAACACCCTCTATTTACACGTTTGGTGAAAAGGGAAAGTATGTGCTGCCCTATCTGTAACACCCTCTATTTACACGTTGGTGAAAAGGAAAGTATGTGCTGCCCTATCGGTAACACCCTCTATTTACACGTTGGTGAAAAAGGGAAAGTATGTGCTGCCCCATCGGTAACACCCTCTATTTACACGTTGGTGAAAAAGGAAAGTATGTGCTGCCCTATCGGTAACACCCTCTATTTACACGTTGGTGAAAGGGAAAGTATGTGCTGCCCTATCGGTAACACCCTCTATTTACACGTTGGTGAAAGGGAAAGCATGTGCTGCCCTATCGGTAACACCCTCTATTTTACGTTGGTGAAAGGGAAAGTATGTGCTGCCCTATCGGTAACACCCTCTATTTACACGTTGGTGAAAAAAGGGAAAGTATGTGCTGCCCTATCGGTAACACCCTCTATTTACACGTTGGTGAAAAGGGAAAGTATGTGCTGCCCTATCGGTAACACCCTCTATTTACAAGTTGGTGAAAAGGAAAGCATGTCCTGCCCTATCGGTAACACCCTCTATTTACACGTTGGTGAAAAGGGAAAGCATGTGCTGCCCTATCGGTAACACCCTCTATTTACACGTTGGTGAAAAGGGAAAGCATGTGCTGCCCCATCGGTAACACCCTCTATTTACACGTGGGTGAAAAGGAAAAGCATGTCCTGCCCCAACGGTAACACCCTCTATTTACACGTTGGTGAAAAGGGAAAGCATGTGCTGCCCTATCGGTAACACCCTCTATTTACACGTTGGTGAAAAGGAAAGCATGTGCTGCCCCAACGGTAACACCCTCTATTTACAAGTGGGTGAAAAGGAAAAGCATGTCCTGCCCCAACGGTAACACCCTCTATTTACACGTTGGTGAAAAGGGAAAGTATGTGCTGCCCTATCGGTAACACCCTCTATTTACACGTTGGTGAAAAGGAAAAGCATGTGCTGCCCTATCGGTAACACCCTCTATTTACACGTTGGTGAAAAGGGAAAGTATGTGCTGCCCTATCGGTAACACCCTCTATTTACACGTTGGTGAAAGGGAAAGCATGTGCTGCCCTATCGGTAACACCCTCTATTTACACGTTGGTGAAAAGGGAAAGTATGTGCTGCCCTATCGGTAACACCCTCTATTTACACGTTGGTGAAAAGGGAAAGTATGTGCTGCCCTATCGGTAACACCCTCTATTTACACGTTGGTGAAAGGGAAAGTATGTGCTGCCCTATCGGTAACACCCTCTATTTACACGTTGGTGAAAAGGAAAAGTATGTGCTGCCCTATCGGTAACACCCTCTATTTACACGTTGGTGAAAAGGGAAAGCATGTGCTGCCCTATCGGTAACACCCTCTATTTACACGTTGGTGAAAGGGAAAGTATGTGCTGCCCTATCGGTAACACCCTCTATTTACACGTTGGTGAAAGGGAAAGCATGTGCTGCCCCATCGGTAACACCTCTATTTACACGTTGGTGAAAAGGGAAAGTATGTGCTGCCCCTATCGGTAACACCCTCTATTTACACGTTGGTGAAAAGGGAAAGCATGTGCTGCCCTATCGGTAACACCCTCTATTTACACGTTGGTGAAAAGGGAAAGTATGTGCTGCCCTATCGGTAACACCCTCTATTTACACGTTGGTGAAAGGGAAAGTATGTGCTGCCCTATCGGTAACACCCTCTATTTACACGTTGGTGAAAAGGGAAAGCATGTGCTGCCCTATCGGTAACACCCTCTATTTACACGTTGGTGAAAAGGAAAGCATGTGCTGCCCTATCGGTAACACCCTCTATTTACACGTTGGTGAAAGGGAAAGCATGTGCTGCCCTATCGGTAACACCCTCTATTTACACGTTGGTGAAAAGGGAAAGTATGTGCTGCCCCATCGGTAACACCCTCTATTTACACGTTGGTGAAAAGGGAAAGTATGTGCTGCCCTATCGGTAACACCCTCTATTTACACGTTGGTGAAAAGGGAAAGTATGTGCTGCCCTATCGGTAACACCCTCTATTTACACGTTGGTGAAAGGAAAGCATGTGCTGCCCTATCGGTAACACCCTCTATTTACACGTTGGTGAAAAGGGAAAGTATGTGCTGCCCTATCGGTAACACCCTCTATTTACACGTTGGTGAAAAGGGAAAGTATGTGCTGCCCTATCGGTAACACCCTCTATTTACACGTTGGTGAAAAGGGAAAGTATGTGCTGCCCCATCGGTAACACCCTCTATTTACACGTTGGTGAAAAAGGGAAAGTATGTGCTGCCCTATCGGTAACACCCTCTATTTACACGTTGGTGAAAGGGAAAGTATGTGCTGCCCTATCGGTAACACCCTCTATTTACACGTTGGTGAAAAGGGAAAGTATGTGCTGCCCTATCGGTAACACCCTCTATTTACACGTTGGTGAAAGGGAAAGTATGTGCTGCCCTATCGGTAACACCCTCTATTTACACGTTGGTGAAAAGGAAAGCATGTGCTGCCCTATCGGTAACACCCTCTATTTACACGTTGGTGAAAAGGAAAGCATGTGCTGCCCCATCGGTAACACCCTCTATTTACACGTTGGTGAAAAGGGAAAGTATGTGCTGCCCTATCGGTAACACCCTCTATTTACACGTTGGTGAAAAAGGGAAAGTATGTGCTGCCCTATCGGTAACACCCTCTATTTACACGTTGGTGAAAAGGAAAAGCATGTGCTGCCCCATCGGTAACACCCTCTATTTACACGTTGGTGAAAAAGGAAAAGCATGTCCTGCCCCATCGGTAACACCCTCTATTTACACGTTGGTGAAAAGGAAAGCATGTGCTGCCCTATCGGTAACACCCTCTATTTACACGTTGGTGAAAAGGGGGGAAAGCATGTGCTGCCCTATCGGTAACACCCTCTATTTACACGTTGGTGAAAGGAAAAGCATGTCCTGCCCCATCGGTAACACCCTCTATTTACACGTTGGTGAAAAGGAAAGTATGTGCTGCCCTATCGGTAACACCCTCTATTTACACGTTGGTGAAAGGGAAAGCATGTGCTGCCCTATCGGTAACACCCTCTATTTACACGTTGGTGAAAGGAAAGCATGTGCTGCCCCATCGGTAACACCCTCTATTTACACGTTGGTGAAAAGGAAAGCATGTGCTGCCCTATCGGTAACACCCTCTATTTACACGTTGGTGAAAAGGGAAAGCATGTGCTGCCCTATCGGTAACACCCTCTATTTACACGTTGGTGAAAAGGAAAGTATGTGCTGCCCCATCGGTAACACCCTCTATTTTTACACGGTGGTGAAAGGGAAAGCATGTGCTGCCCTATCGGTAACACCCTCTATTTACACGTTGGTGAAAAGGGAAAGTATGTGCTGCCCTATCGGTAACACCCTCTATTTACACGTTGGTGAAAAGGGAAAGTATGTGCTGACCCATCGGTAACACCTTCTATTTACACTTTGGTGAAAAGGGAAAGTATGTGCTGCCCTATCTGTAACACCCTCTATTTACACGGTGGTGAAAAGGGAAAGTATGTGCTGCCCTATCGGTAACACCCTCTATTTACACTTTGGTGAAAAGGGAAAGTATGTGCTGCCCTATCGGTAACACCCTCTATTTACACGTGGGTGAAAAGGAAAAGCATGTCCTGCCCTATCGGTAATATGCTCTATTTACACATGGATGAAAAGGGAAAGCATGTGCTGCCATATCGGTAACACCCTACATTTACACGTGGGTGAAAAGGGAAAGCATGTCCTGCCCCAACGGTGACACCCTCTATTTACAAGTGGGTGAAAAGGGAAAGCATGTCCTGACCTATCGTTAACACTCCCTATTTACACGTTGGTGAAAAGGGAAAGCATGTCCTGCCCCAACGGTAACACCCTCTATTTACACGTTGGTGAAAAGGGAAAGTATGTGCTGCTCTATCGGTAACACCCTCTATTTACACGTTGGTGAAAAGGGAAAGCATGTGCTGCCCTATCGGTAACACCCTCTATTTACACGTTGGTGAAAAGGGAAAGTATGTGCTGCCCTATCGGTAACACCCTCTATTTACACGTTGGTGAAAAGGGAAAGCATGTGCTGCCCTATCGGTAACACCCTCTATTTACACGTTGGTGAAAAGGGAAAGCATGTGCTGCCCTATCGGTAACACCTCTATTTACACGTTGGTGAAAAGGAAAGTATGTGCTGCCCTATCGGTAACACCCTCTATTTACACGGTGGTGAAAAGGGAAAGCATGTGCTGCCCTATCGGTAACACCCTCTATTTACACGTTGGTGAAAAGGGAAAGCATGTGCTGCCCTATCGGTAACAGGGAACAGGTGAAAGGGAAAGCATGTGCTGCCCCATCGGTAACACCCTCTATTTACACGTTGGTGAAAAGGGAAAGCATGTGCTGCCCTATCGGTAACACCCTCTATTTACACGTTGGTGAAAATGGAAAGCATGTGCTGCCCCATCGGTAACACCCTCTATTTACACGTTGGTGAAAAGGGAAAGCATGTGCTGCCCTATCGGTAACACCCTCTATTTACACGTTGGTGAAAAGGGAAAGTATGTGCTGCCCTATCTGTAACACCCTCTATTTACACGTTTGTGAAAAGGAAAGCATGTGCTGCCCTATCGGTAACACCCTCTATTTACACGTTGGTGAAAATGGAAAGCATGTCCTACCCCATCGGTAACACCCTCTATTTACACGTTGGTGAATAGGGAAAGCATGTACTGCCCCAACGGTAACACCCTCTATTTACACGTTGGTGAAAAGGGAAAGCATGTGCTGCCCTATCTGTAGCACCCTCTATTTACACGGTGGTGAAAAGGGAAAGCATTTGCTGCCCTATCGGTAACACCCTCTATTTAAACGTTGATGAAAAGGGAAAGCATGTGCTGCCCTATCTGTAAAACCCTCTATTTACACGTTGGTGAAAAGGGGGAGCATTTGCTGCCCTATCGGTAACACCCTCTATTTACACGTGGGTGAAAAGGAAAAGTATGTGCTGCCCTATCTGTAACACTCTCTATTTACATGTTGGTGAAAAGGGAAAGTATGTGCTGCCCTATCGGTAACACCCTCTTTGTACACGTGCTTGAAAAGGAAAAGCATGTCCTGCCCCATCGGTTATATGCTCTATTTACACATGGATGAAAAGGGAAAGCATGTGCTGCCATATCGGTAACACCCTATATTTACACGTTGGTGAAAAGGGAAAGCATGTGCTGCCCATCGGTAACACCCTCTATTTACACGGTGGTGAAATGGGAAAGTATGTGCTGCCCTATCGGTAACACCCTCTATTTACACGTTGGTGAAAAGGGAAAGCATGTGCTTCCCTATCGGTAACACCCTCTATTTACACGGTGGTGAAAAGAGAAAGTATGTGCTGACCTATCGGTAACACCCTCTATTTACACGGTGGTGAAAAGGGAAAGTATGTGCTGCCCTATCTGTAACACCCTCTATTTACACGTTGGTGAAAAGGGAAAGTATGTGCTACCCCATCGGTAATATGCTCTATTTAGAAGTGGGTGAAAAGGGAAAGCATGTCCTGCCCCAACGGTAACACCCTCTATTTACACGTTGGTGAAAAGGGAAAGCATGTCCTGACCTATCGTTAACACTCCCTATTTACACGTTGGTGAAAAGGGAAAGCATGTCCTGCCCCAACGGTAAAACCCTCTATTTACAAGTTGGTGAAAAGGAAAAGTATGTCCTGCCCCAACGGTAACACCCTCTATTTACACGTTGGTGAAAAGGGAAAGCATGTGCTGCCCTATCTGTAGCACCCTCTATTTACACGGTGGTGAAAAGGGAAAGCATTTGCTGCCCTATCGGTAACACCCTCTATTTAAACGTTGATGAAAAGGGAAAGCATGTGCTGCCCTATCTGTAAAACCCTCTATTTACACGTTGGTGAAAAGGGGGAGCATTTGCTGCCCTATCGGTAACACCCTCTATTTACACGTGGGTGAAAAGGAAAAGTATGTGCTGCCCTATCTGTAACACTCTCTATTTACATGTTGGTGAAAAGGGAAAGTATGTGCTGCCCTATCGGTAACACCCTCTTTGTACACGTGCTTGAAAAGGAAAAGCATGTCCTGCCCCATCGGTTATATGCTCTATTTACACATGGATGAAAAGGGAAAGCATGTGCTGCCATATCGGTAACACCCTATATTTACACATGGGTGAAAAGGGAAAGCCTGTGCTGCCATATCGGTAACACCCTACATTTACACGTGGGTGAAAAGGGAAAGCATGTCCTGACTTATCGTTAACACTCCCTATTTACACGTTGGTGAAAAGGGAAAGCATGTCCTGCCCCAACGGTAACACCCTCTATTTACAAGTGGGTGAAAAGGGAAAGCATGTCCAGACCTATCGTTAACACTCCCTATTTACACGTTGGTGAAAAGGGAAAGCATGTTCTGCCCTATCGGTAACACCCTCTATTTACACGTTGGTGAATAGGGAAAGCATGTGCTGCCCTATCTGTAACACCCTCTATTTACACGTTGGTGAAAAGGCAAAGTATGTGCTGCCCTATTTGTAACACCCTCTATTTACACGTTGGTGAAAAGGGAAAGCATGTCCTGTCCTATCTGTAACACCCTCTATTTGCACGTTGGTGAAAAGGAAAAGCATGTGCTGCCCTATCGGTAACACCTTCTATTTACACTTTGGTGAAAAGGGAAAGTATGTGCTGCCCTATCTGTAGCACCCTCTATTTACACGGTGCTGAAAAGGGAAAGCATTTGCTGCCCTTTCTGTAACACCCTCTATTTACACGTTGGTGAAAATGGAAAGCATGTCCTGCCCTATAGGTAACACCCTCTATTTACACGTTGGTGAAAATGGAAAGCATGTCCTACCCCATCGGTAACACCCTCTATTTACACGTTGGTGAATAGGGAAAGCATGTACTGCCCTATCTGTAACACCCTCTATTTACACTTTGGTGAAAAGGGAAAGTATGTGCTGCCCTATCTGTAACACCCTCTATTTACACGTTTGTGAAAAAGGAAAGCATGTACTGCGCTAAAGGTAACACCCTCTATTTACACCTGGGTGAAAATGGAAAGCATGTCCTGCCCCAACGGTAACACCCTCTATTTACAAGGTGGTGAAAAGGGAAAGTATGTGCTGCCCTATCGGTAACACCCTCTATTTACACGGTGGTGAAAAGGAAAAGCATGTCCTGCCCCAACGGTAACACCCTCTATTTACAAGGTGGTGAAAAGGGAAAGCATGTCCTGCCCTATCGGTAACACCCTCTATTTACACGTTGGTGAAAAGGGAAAGTATGTGCTGCCCTATCGGTAACACCCTCTATTTACACGTTGGTGAAAAGGAAAAGCATGTCCTGCCCCAACGGTAACACCCTCTATTTACAAGTGGGTGAAAAGGAAAAGCATGTCCTGCCCCAACGGTAACACCCACTATTTACACGTTGGTGAAAAGGGAAAGCATGTGCTGCCCTATCGGTAACACCCTCTATTTACACGTTGGTGAAAAGGAAAAGCATGTCCTGCCCCAACGGTAACACCCTCTATTTACAAGTGGGTGAAAAGGAAAAGCATGTCCTGCCCCAACGGTAGCACCCTCTATTTACACGTTGGTGAAAAGGGAAAGCATGTGCTGACCCATCGGTAACACCCTCTATTTACACTTTGGTGAAAAGGAAAAGCATGTCCTGCCCCATCGGTAATATGCAGTATGCTCTATTTACACATGGATGAAAAGGGAAAGCATGTGCTGCCATATCGGTAACACCCTACATTTACACGTGGGTGAAAAGGGAAAGCATGTCCTCACTTATCGTTAACACTCCCTATTTACACGTTGGTGAAAAGGGAAAGCATGTCCTGCCCCAACGGTAACACCCTCTATTTACAAGTGGGTGAAAAGGGAAAGCATGTCCTGACCTATCGTTAACACTCCCTATTTACACGTTGGTGAAAAGGGAAAGCATGTCCTGCCCCAACGGTAACACCCTCTATTTACACGTTGGTGAAAAGGGAAAGCATGAGCTGCCCTATCGGTAACACCTTCTATTTACACGGTGGTGAAAAGGGAAAGTATGTGCTGCCCTATCTGTAGCACCCTCTATTTACACGGTGCTGAAAAGGGAAAGCATTTGCTGCCCTTTCTGTAACACCCTCTATTTACACGTTGGTGAAAATGGAAAGCATGTCCTACCCCATCGGTAACACCCTCTATTTACACGTTGGTGAATAGGGAAAGCATGTACTGCCCTATCTGTAACACCCTCTATTTACACGTGGGTGAAATGGGAAAGTATGTGCTGCCCTATCTGTAACACCCTCTATTTACACGTTTGTGAAAAAGGAAAGCATGTACTGCGCTAAAGGTAACACCCTCTATTTACACCTGGGTGAAAATGGAAAGCATGTGCTACCCCATCGGTAACACCCTCTATTTACACGTTGGTGAATAGGGAAAGCATGTACTGCCCTATCGGTAACACCCTATATTTACACGTGGGTGAAAAGGGAAAGCATGTGCTGCCCATCGGTAACACCCTCTATTTACACGGTGGTGAAATGGGAAAGTATGTGCTGCCCTATCGGTAACACCCACTATTTACACGTTGGTGAAAAGGGAAAGCATGTGCTTCCCTATCGGTAACACCCTCTATTTACACGGTGGTGAAAAGAGAAAGTATGTGCTGACCTATCGGTAACACCCTCTATTTACACAGTGGTGAAAAGGGAAAGTATGTGCTGCCCCAACGGTAACACCCTCTATTTACACGTTGGTGAAAAGGGAAAGTATGTGCTGCCCCATCGGTAATATGCTCTATTTACACATGGATGAAAAGGGAAAGCATGTGCTTCCATATCGGTCAAACCCTACATTTACACGTGGATGAAAAGGGAAAGCAAAGCATGTCCTATGTTAACCTATCGTTAACACGGTAAAACCCTCTATTTACACATTGGTGAAAAGGGAAAGCATGTCCTGCCCCAACGGTAAAACCCTCTATTTACACGTTGGTGAAAAGGAAAAGTATGTCCTGCCCCAACGGTAACACCCTCTATTTACACGGTGGTGAAATGGGAAAGCATTTGCTGCCCTATCGGTAACACCCTCTATTTACACGTTGGTGAAAAGGAAAAGCATGTGCTGCCCTATCGGTAACACCCTCTATTTACACGTTGGTGAAATGGGAAAGCATGTGCTGCCCTATCGGTAACACCCTCTATTTACACGGTAGGTGAAATGGGAAAGCATGTGCTGCCCTATTGGTAACACCCTCTATTTACACGTTGGTGAAAAGGGAAAGTATGTCCTACCCCATCGGTAACACCCTCTATTTACAAGTGGGTGAAAAGGGAAAGTATGTGCTGCCCTATTTATTCGTTAACACCCTCTATTTACACGTTGGTGAAATGGGAAAGTATGTGCTGCCCTATCGGTAACACCCTCTATTTACACGTTGGTGAAATGAGAAAGTATGTGCTGCACTATCGGAAACACCCTTTATTTACACGTTGGTGAGTCAGTGAGTGAGTTATTGTTTAACGTCACATCGGCAATATTTCAGCCATATCGTGACGAGAACATATGTGACATTGAAATGGAATAGATGTATATTATAAAAACCTGTCGACAAAGGACAGTAAAACAACTAGAATATTACAATTAAAACTAGTGTGGAAATTTAAAACTAATAGCACTATTTGGACAATACAATAGAAAAACTGGCTATAGATCGCCAACAACTGAAGGTAGATCACCAAACTGGGGCCAATGGGGACTTACAGTACTGTTGCTATCTGCAAGTAAAATTTAGCCAAAATTAAAATGACAAGAATACTACATTTAAAACAGCTGGCAAATATAAATTTCCTTTGAATGTTTCAGGACTTACGTACCCTCTCAGGAGGACAATTATTTTACGCTACTTCAGCCCCCTTTGAGGGTACAGCCACTAACAATCTGAGTTACTAATCTAACCTACCAATAATAAAATATGTATCTATTTACAAATCAGTTAACAAGTCTAATTCTTTTAAAAATGCAATACTTAAATGAGAACTTATATTTCTAAAAAGATCCTTCATAGTTTGTGATTTGAAATAGATATCCCTTGGGATGGAATATTCAACACAGTCAAGCAAGACATGCTTGACCGTGATTCTTTCATCACAAGGGATACAAAACGGAGGATCCTCACCTTTTAATAGGTACTCATGAGTGTATCTTGTTTGGCCAATACGACATCGTCGTATGATGACCTCTTCAAATCTCGACTGACAACCCAAGTAGGTGTAACCGATAGTTGGTTTTATTGCATGTAATTTATTTATACCTACTTGGGTGTCCCACTTCTTTTGCATCAGATCACGGACATAAGCTTTAATAGCAGCTTTGCAATCAGAGTATGGGATCAGAAGTGGTGTCACAGATTTGTTGCGTGCTGCCTTAGCAGCAAGATCGGCCATTGTGTTCCCATAAATGCCAACGTGGCTGGGTAACCAACAAAAGACGATGTCGCATTGGCCAGTAGCAAGTTCATTATACATTTTACGCACACAACTAGTACATACAACATAATGGTTTGCTGTACATGTAAATATAATCTTCACCTTGATATGAATGAATATCCAAACTAAAGTACACGTATTACGGAATTCACGAAGTGACACTATATTGACTTATTATAGTGTATAAACTTGCAGTTGACACAGACACACACACACACACACACACACACACACACACACACACACACACACACACACACACACACACACACACACACTCAAATATTTATTAAAGTGGGTGTACCTATATTTATACTGAATGTAAACGAGGTTCATAAGATTACAGATGAACATGCATGCATAAACATTACAGAGAGGGGCGTGACTCCATAAAGCAGGTTGTCCAGTAGTTGTAATTAACTGTTCTCGTCACGATATGGCTGTAATATTGCCGATGTGACGATACATTTTAACTCACTCACTCACTCACTTTCATCAAAGGGATGCAAAACGGAGGATCCTCACCTTTCAATAGGTATTCATGAGTATATCTTGTGTGGCCAATACGACATCGTCGCATGATGACCTCTTCAAATCTGGATTGACAAACCAAGTAAGTGTAACCAATATAAGGTTTTATTTCATGTAATTTGTTGATACAAACTTGGGTGTCCCAATGTTAGCTAAGAACATTCATAATAATGATATGGATTAAACACTGCCTATTTGACTTTTTAATTTTAACTCACTCACAATACTATCGTTTTGTTGTTACTGGGCAGATATAAATGTAAATATGTGCTGTTCTGTACATGTTACTGTCCTTTGTTAACATGTCTTGATATAGGTTGAGATTATAGGTGTCAATATATAGCCTTCATAGGCACGATATGACTGATATGCTACTGAGGTGCCTTTGCATTCTCACTCACTCACTCAGGCACTGACTACTAGGCTTGACAGTAACTTTGTTATTGATGAATAACCCCTTTTCCTCGTTATCATGGTTGCTTAGATCATCCTAGCTTATTCTTAATGGTTATATCTACAATGCTATGTGACAGCCCATATTTCACAATGTCCTCATCTTCAGCTGCACAGGCCAAATGAAGGACATTGTCACCATCACTATTTACTACTGATGGATCCGCCCCGTTCTCTAGTAGTAATTCAAACACATCGCATGTACTGTATCCTGATGCATAGAGCAGTGGTGTCATCTCGTCATATCCTCTACAGTTTATGTCCACAATGTCTACTCTGAGCAGTTGCTTCACTATCTCCTTATCTTCTCCAAAACAGGCCAAATGAAGGATGGTGTCGCCTTCTATATCTACATTTCCCCCTTGACATGATGCATGGAGGATATTTTTACCATCATCGTCCTCTTTTGATATATCAGCTCCTATTTCCAAAAGGAAACGAAACACTTCCTTCTTCCCAAACAGTGCTGCTGACATCAATGGCGTTGTCCCGTTCCCTCCCCTACTGTCAATGTCAAAGATATCTGTGAGTGGATGTACTTCACTATCTCCAAGTTTCCTTCCACACAGGCAACGTGTAAGATGTTGTTATCCTCGTTATCCACTAGGGACAAATTTGCACGTTTCTCCACAAGTAATTCCAGTATTTCCATGTGCCCTGTCACTGCCGCTATCATTGCTGGTGTCCTATCAGATTGGCCTCTTGAATTGATGTTTGCAGGATCTTGAGACAATATGTATCTAACTTGATGCAGATCTCCCTGTGAGCAGGCCTCTATAAGAGTAGGGTTGACAAAGGCCTGGTTTTGTGATTGATACTGTTCATCTGAAAGAAAGCATGAAAACATGACACACTTTTCAGTTTTAGACTTTTAACTTGTTAACCCATTAAGCCCCAGGCGCCCCAGATGGATGCCTTTGTAAGCTGTCCTGAAAAAAACTGCAAATACCTTTTAACATGTATAGCTAATATGCTTGAAAGATAGTGGTATGCACGAATGCAATATTTATTCGGGAGTTATTCCACTTGGGTCGATATTGGGAGAAAAACAGAATGCCGGCGGGTTTGAGACTTTCAACAAAGTAAGTGTAAGGTGAACTATTGCCTATAACTGCTATAACACTGACGGAACACGCGCGCCCACTCCCAAATTTGAAGGTTCGCGATAAGCACAGGCGCCGTTACATAATGGCGCGCATTGCCTGACTATCAGATGTGACTCCAAAGCATATTGTACTTTGCCAGAACAGCATTTTCAAGGGTTTTCCGATGCACTAAGAACAAACATATTAAGACTACAAGTATTGCTGTTGTAGCTTCATTCCAAACTATTGTAATGGTTAGTTCTGTCAAGCATATTCATTCCTGTATAGCTCAACTATCTAATGTTGCACATATTTCCAGAACTACACATGGTCTTGCAACTGCACTACAGATGTAAATATTAACACCGGTATAGCCGGTGTACAGATTCATCTAAATTCCGCCAATCGATTTAACGTCCCATATATTTTGCAGTTCGCACATTAATACTTATATAGCTGAACGTGCAACATGTGCGTAACATTGTCTGCATATTATAAACGGTTTAAAACAAGCTAGAAATGCATTTTCTGAGGGATGTGGAAGAGTAGTAGCCGTTATATCTTGACTGCGCGATGTTGGACCTACGTGGAAGAAAAACAGATGGATTAATATCAAAGAAACCTTAATTGCTCGGCTATATATTTGCATACAAACAAGCGGAAACATTCCCTGCGTAGCTCCAGGATCCATATATAATAGGCAGCATGTAAGGCGACGATTGCAGCACCCAAGGGGCCCGTGCTGAGATCTGTGTTACAATTTTAATGCTTACATGAATTTATAAACTCTGTCACTAACAGGCTGAAATTGAATTAATATTAATACATATATCTTAACAGAGAGAAAAAGAAATGAATTTACATATGAGATGTCATTTTTTACTTAAGCAGATAGAGCCGATGAAACCTGGGGACCTTCGCCCAGATACACCTTGGGCACGTAGACATACTTTGCAGTTTCCAAAAATAATATACATCGCGGGTTCGATCCCCGGCCGCGTCATACCAAAAGACGTTAAAATATGGTACTTGTTGGTCCCTGCCTGGCGCTCGGCATTAATGGGTACATCAAGGACTGGTCAGCTCGGGAGTCAGTATACTGTGTCTGAGTGGGGTATTCATGCTTCACTGCGGCATGGTATCTGAGTGAGCTAGCACTATAAAACCAGCTTAAGTCTGGCAGCCGCACATACACATACACACGTATGCACGTCATCATATGAGCGCAATATTCTCAAGCACGACGTTAAACCCAATTTCACCTCACCTCACCTTACAGTCTTGTTGGCAAACCTTAAATGTTAAGGAGTTCAAAACACTGTGGTGAGTCGTACTAGAATGTGCCCCCATATCGCGATGCTGGTAGAAAGAGGCGACAGAACATCTTTCTCGTGTGTTTGCCCCTGCGTCAGTGGAGAACGCTTATTCCTTTTTCCAAACACATGACTTCGATCCTTACTGTGCCTAGACGGTTGGTAAGATGGACCCGGTCCTATGAATTGGCTGTTCATGCCGAACCCTGATCTTTAATTTTTCTTTACGCACATTGTATTTCTGAATAGTGTCACTTTAAGTTGAGTTGAGTTGAGTTGGGCTTTACGTCACATCGGCATTATTTCAGCCATATAGGGACGAGAACAAGTCTGCATTCACTCACATCACTATTCCCTCAGGTAGTTCAAACTGAGATGCTCGCTCACACGGAAAAACAGATCGTTCAGATTTCTCGCATCATAATGTGCATCCTTTGCAGTCGAAAAAGTCAACACAGTCAAGCAGAATATGCTTGATGGTGAACACTTCATCGCAAAAGACACACATGGGAGGCTTTTCAGCCAATAGTCATGAGTAAACCGACTGTGGACAATAGGACATCGTCGTTAAACGACCTTATCACGTCTTGACTGACAACCCAAGTGGGTATAACCAATTGTTGGATTTAATTCATGAAGTTTATTTCTTCCCACTTGGGTGTCCCACCGTTTTTGTATGAGGTCCCGAGTATAACTTTTCATAGTGTGTTATACGGGATCAGCAGTGGAGATGAGGGCTTATCAAGAGCTGCTTTAGCTGCAGCGTCGACCTTTATGTTACCTGCTATACGGACGTGACCCGGCAGCCAACAGAGGACAATGTCAAAAGATTGTTGTAAAGTTCTAGGATAGGATGACTTGTGAAACATGTTGAAGTGCTTGAAGGCAAGATAATGAATTTGTAAAGACGACGAAGTTTTTGAAATAGTTACTGTGAGCCTGACGGGCCAATCTGGGGATGCAATACTTATTATGATACTGCCTCAGCGTACTCTGGTGCCACCTGTTGGAGGAACACAGGCATTTGGGAACTCATTCCATAGAGGGTGAGTCTCATGGTCCCTGGTGATCTACCTGCAGGAACACAGGCATTTGGGAACTCATTCCATAGAGGGTGAGTCCCAATGGTCCCTGGTGATCTACCTGCAGGAACACAGGCATTTGGGAACTCATTCCATAGAGGGTGAGTCCCCATGGTCCCTGGTGATCTACCTGCATCCTTGACGACCGGCTGGCTTCCATGTCGAGGTCACCATCAGCATATTCTGCTGACTGTTATTTTCGACTTTGCAAATTCACGTCGCTGATGCGGTATCTGAACACGATCTGTTTTCCGACGATGTCGGTTGACTTTACCTGAAGAATGGTGATGACGGTGAATGCAGACAAGCTCTATATGGCTGAAATAATAGCGATAACGGCAAAGCCAGCTTCAACTCCTTTCCAACTTAAAGGCACTATTCAGAAATACAATGTTAACGTCAAGAGGTAAAGATCAGGGGTTCGGTAACCAATTCTGAGACCGATCTCTTACCAACAGGCACGGCAGAGATCGAAGTCGCTGTTTGGAAAAGGAATAAGCGTTATGAATGTTCTGTTCTTTCTACCGGCGTACGTCTCGGGAGCACGTGCTGCACCACGGTGTTTTGACTCATAACATTGGGGCTGTAGGTTTAACATGGCGTATTGCGGCTTTCATATGACGACGTGCGCTACGTGTATGTTGACTGCCAGGCTTTAAGCTGGTTTTATGAATGCTGGCTCGCTCGAATACTGATGAATACTTACTCGGGCGGCTGACTCCGGCTGACGCCCATTATGCCGATACCATGTTTAACGTCTTTATTGTTTGACGAGGAATCGAAACACGATAATGTTGTGCGGAAGCTGCCAAAGTGGCTGTCTGCGTGCCAGGTATCACCGGGCGTTTCATCGATATCTTTAGTAAAATGACGTCTAAAATTCATTTCTTTCTGCCTGGGTAGATATGTAACGGTAATGTTAATTCGGTTCGACACGTTAACGATTCGTCGAAGCAAAGGCTGACACGCGGAGTCGCTTTACGTCAAACGCTTACAATAACGCTTTTATTATATATGGATCCTGAACTGCGCGAGGAATGTTCGCTTGTTGTAATGCGAAATATCGCACTGGCGACGACCGGAACAACGATATCCGTCTGTTTTCTTTCGCGTAGTGCCGCTTATTATTCTTGAGTGTGATTTGTTCACGTTTCTTTCATTGAGTCTCCTGCACCATTGCATTTGGAAGCTTGTCTACTTTAATATCTGTGCGTGACGGCCTTCTTCAAAATAACGAGTAATAACTGCCGTATTATTCCAGTGTGTGCGACGACGTTTTGAAGTTCAATATTCTGCGATATAACAACATCGCGATCATGTAACGACACTACTATTCCACGTCTAGCAGCTTCGTTTGAACTGACTGTGCGCATTGCGTTCGGTGTGGCTTTCAGACTTACAAACTAATAAGGTTTGTTAAATCATTGGCGGAACAGATGGTCTGGCTGCACCATTGCTGCCGGTGTTATCTATTTACGTGCGGTGCGTTGCGGAACCACGTAACGGTTCTGGAAATATGATAACGGCGTGAAATGTTGACTATACGGTGAATTATGTGACGAGCAACCGTACATGGTTGGAATGGTAACAACGGCTGCTAACAGTCTGTATGTTTGTTTAACGAATATGGAAAACCGCTTGAGAAAATGCTGTTCGCCAATTTATTAGTCATCTGACGAATCGACGCACCGGTATGTGGCGGCTTATACCGAACATCAAATTTGGGAATTGAGCACTATACCAACGGTTGGTTCGACAATAGTTCACCGTTGAAGTGCGCCGGCGTCTGTTCAGAATGGTAACTCCCGATAAATATTGCGTTCGTGCGCTGCCACTGCTATTCAGGCGTATTAACTAGCAAATGTTAAAGGTATTTGCAGTTTTCGGGACGGCCACAAAACCGTCTGAACGCAGGCTTTAATGGTAACAACTAAAGTCTGAAAGCTGAAAGTTGACGATATGTTTCGTAACTTCTTCGGGTGTCTAAAACCGGGCGCTTGTCGACATATACGGAGATCGGCGCATCGAAGTTAGTACGCCAGATCTACAAACATCAGTTGACGATCTGAAAGGACGCCGGCTTTGAACGTGAATGCTGGGTAAACGATGGTTGACTCTGGTGAGTTAGGCGCGGAGTATTCGCTTCACCGAAGTATCGTCCGACCGGTTTGACAGGGAACGGTTCTTTCGGCGGCACTGTTTGAAGAGATTTCTTCACAGGCTGAGAACTGATATCGAAGAGGACGATGATGATAAAATATCCTCCGTACGAGGAAAATATTAGATATGAAGGCGACATGTTTGAAGATAAGGAATGATGGTAACTGCTCGAGTAGACATTGTGGACATGAAGCTGTGATATGAACGGATATTTTACCCTTTTCTTCTATATCGGGGATATTACTGCGACTGTTTGGTGAAGAACGGAACATCAGTAGTAAACTATTGATGTTGACAATGATCATTGACATTACGCCAGTATGAACTGTCTGCGTGGAATAACCGTGTGATCTAGATAACGAAGGGTTATTCATCGGCTAACGGTTGCTGTCAACTAGTGATGATGAAAATGAAAGGCACCTCGACATCGATATCTCGAATGTCGACGCCTATAATCTCGGCTATATCGAACGTGTTGACCAGCGTAGCACGTATTGTTGCTGTCTGCTTGGTAACTAACAAACGATGGCTGTCGGTGTTAAAACCAAAGTCCGTAGGCGGTGTTTAATCCATCGTATGGTGTTCTTATTAACGTGGGACAACGAGTTTGTGTCAACAATTACGTAATTAAAACCTATGGTTTTGTCGGTCGAACTGAAGAGATGCGATATCGTATTATTTTACAGATAACTACTCGTAATTACCTGATGAAGGTGAGGATCCTCCGTTTTCCGAAACTCCGCTTTGATAATCGACTGACAACGTGGCGGACCGGTAACTGCTGGTTTTGTTCTTTATGATCGCCAATGTTATGCATGCATGTTCATCTGCTGTCGTTTGTCGGCCTGCTGTTGCACCCGCTTTTAATGACTGAGTGTTATTAATCAGTATTTATTCTATTCAGTATTCAGTAAACCAGTATTCGTCTGTGTCGGCTACTGATTTATACACTATGATGGTCAATACGGTAATGCTTCGTGATTCCGCCGTGGCTGCTGGTTTGAATGACTAAGGTAATTATATTTACATGTGCAGCTACCCATGTTGCGGCAACAGTTATTGACCGTATAATGGCTTTGCTTTGCTGGCTTGTGGGCGTAAATTAACGTTTGAGTTTGCTTGCCCGTACGACAATATGAATTGCAATAACATTTACTGCTAAGGCAGCCTTTTTAATAATCTGTGACTTTTCGATTACGAAAGCACCACTGATAACATGTCCGGCGATCTGACTCTGAAAGTGGAAGTAGGTATGGTAAGAGTACGTGCAACAAACAACCCATCATTACACTGCCAGGTTATCGGTCATTTGAAGATAAATCGCTTTACGACGATGATATGCAAGCAAACTACGCTTTCATGTTACACAATAAAGAGTCTCCGTGTCTGTATCGCAGCGGTGAAGAATGCGGTCAGCATAATAATAACTTTGACTTATTCCATCCCGAGAACCAGCTCCCACCGAATGCAAACTTTGAAAATATAAGTTCTCATTAGTATTGCCTTTTAAAGAGCCGAACAGACCCGCTTGTTGTAAATGAGCCGTGCTGTTATTGAGTTGGGTGACCAGTGGCTTTAGCTGCCTCGAGAGGCTGGCTGGCGTAAATGGTGATACTTCTGAAGAAAGTACACCGAAACATTCGAAAGAAATGTTGCCAGCTGTTGCAAATAATTCTTGTCATTTGGCTGTTGCTGCGAATAGCAGTAACAACCGTTGACGCGTCCTCGCCGGTGTGATCCCCAGTACCACCACGCAGACTGGTAATAATATTCCGTTTGGCACTGTCGCTTTGATAAACGAGTTTTATAATATACGTCTGTTAATACGCCGTCGCGATATGGCATATTGGCGCAACTCACTGACTTTCACCAACGTCGCAAATGGGGTGTTTCCGGCCTGGTGCGGCACGCATGCTTTTTACCAACGTGGCAGAAATAAGGAGGGTGTTACCGACTGAGAGCATGCTTTCCTTTTCACCAACGTTGTAATGAAGGGTGTTAACGTGAGACGCTCCTTTTCGCCGCTATGTGACGGAGTAAGAACATACTCTAACGTTAATGGGGTGTTACCAGGCGGCACGTAACTTTCCTGTTCACCTCGTGGGAATGGAGCATTTCACCTCCGTGAAATGGGGTGTTACCGATGGGAGCATGCATCTTTCGGCCTTCGACAAGTGGGGAACATCTCGGTACCTCCGTGTTCCTTTTCGCACCGTGGGGTTTTACCGTGAGGACTTTGCGTTTCTGCCAATAGTAAGGGGAGTGTTAACATCGCCGCGGGGATGAACGTAACTTTCGCGTAACCAACGAAATAGGCTATGAGGGCGGCACATGCTTTCCTTTTTCACCAACGTGAAATAGAGGGTGTTACTGCGTTGAGGACTTTTGCTTTTCCTTTCACGCTGGTGTTGCCGATGAGTCGGCTTGCATGCTATAACTTTTCGCCAACATAATGAAATGAAGGGTGTTACCGTGAGGGAAGCTTACGTAGCTCCTTTCAACGTGTAAGCCAGTGGTCAGGACGCTTTTATGCGTTCACCACCGTGTAAATAGAGGTGTTATACGCTGCGCCCGCGTCAGGGTGTTACCGACGTGATACCAGTGAAATGAAGGGTGTTACCGATGAACATGCTTCCATTTTTCACCGGTGAAATAGAGGGTGTTGGCGATGCGATAACTCGCTTTGATGTGAAGCAGAACGTATCGCCAACGTGGGAGATTGACGGATGGCATATTTTTGACGTGGGGTGTTACGAGGACGGCAAATCTTTTCCTTTCGGCTGCCGTTATTAATGAGGGTGTAGCTGCCCAGGCATCCTGCGTGTGAAATGGAAGATTACCGACTTCAGGGCGACTCATCTTTCACAACGTGAAGCTGGGAATTGTTCCGTTGGGCGGAACATCTTCACTGCCAGCGTTTATGCTTTCGCGCCGCCCGCTGGCTGAAGCACTGCGGGGCGGATAACCAACGTCAGGAGTGTTGGCGGGCATCTTCCCTTTTCACTGCGTCTTAATGACGGCGCGCATCCATTAACAAATAGGCATCATTACCGATGAACTGCTTTCGCTTTTTCGCAAAGTGTAATGAAGATTGTTACCGATGGTCGTATACTTTCCTTTTCACCAACGTCAGAAGGGCTTTACTGAGAACCGGGATTCGCCCGCTGTAAATGGAAGATTGTTACCGGTATCTTTCGCTTTCTCCAACGTATGAAGGGTGTTACGATAAGGGCACGTACTTTTCGCCAACGTGTGAAGCCAGTGGTGTTACCGTTGAGACGGTTGTCTTTCCTTTTGCCAGGGGTGTTACCGTTGGGGCGGAACCAACGTCTCTGAAAGAGGTGTTACCGATATGAACGGCATACTTCCGCTTTTCACCAACGTGTAAAATAGAGGGTGTTACCGTTGGTGGGGATATCTTCGCCGCTGTAAGAGGATGACGGTGAACATCTTTCGCTACCACCATTAAACCAGAGAATTGGCGGGAACGGCACATACTCGCTTTCTGCCTTCGCCAAATAAGAGGGTGATACCGACGGAATAACTTTCCATTTCGCCCGAATTCAAATGGAAGGTCACTGCTGGCGCGGTACATGCTTTTATTTTCGCAAACATTGTAACGAAGATTGATTACGGTGGGGCGGCTTTTGCCCTTTTTCTCGAAGTGTGAAGCAGAGGTCGATTGCGGTATCTTTCTATTCACCAATTGATTTTCGATGGTTTCATCAACTTTCGACCAATACGGGGTCGATTTTATAAGGGCAGGTGGCTAGAGGTGTTACGAAGGGCGACAATCAACGGCGCAGAGGGGTGCTTACGAATCAGGCATACCGAAAGTGTAAAATAGAAGATGAATTACGAACGGCTTGTGATGCCAATGGAAGGTGTTACAGTAGGCAGGACATGCTCATATTGGAAGGTCGTTACAGGCGGCTTTTTATACTGGTGAAATGGAAGGGTCGATTATGCTATTCGCCGGCGTGTAAACTGAACGTTACCGATGAAGCGGCATAACTTTCCGCCAACGTTAACGATAGTGCCCGCTGGAAAAAGAGGTCGATACCAGACGAATCCTGCCAACGTGGTGTTAACGATGAAGTCGGGGCGTCTTTCGCCCGCGTGTAAATACGGGGTCGATTACCATGTTGCCTGATGATGGCCTGGGGTGTTACTGCCTCCGTATTAATCTTGCTGGCGTGTACCAGGGGTACCGTGGGGAGCGGCACGTCTTCCTTTTCACCAACGTGAATGTTTGATTTCGCCCGCACGGTACCAGGCGCAGGGTGATTTTCCCCACCAACGATGAAGGGTTTGGTGGCATCTTCATCGACGTTTAGACTGGAAGTTGGGGCGACAATTTCACTACTTCACCGTGTGGGTTATTCAGACGTATCTTTCACACCAACGATGGAAGGATTGTTACTGTTGAATTTCTTTTCACTACCAATGAAATGGGGTTTTAGACGGACGGAACATCTTTCGCTTCGCCAACGTTAATGGGGGTAACGATGATCCTCTTCAACGTGTGGAAGATTTTCGTTGAGACGGTACCATCTTCCTTCGCTGGCTTCGATGAACATGCTCCTTTTCAACGATGATTGAACGGCATACCGCCGTGGATGATTACCGATAGACACGCTTCCGCCGCCGTTAAACGGAAGTTGCGATGAACGTAACCACTGTAACGACCAGATGATTGCCAAATCAGGAACGGCATCTTCCCGTTTCACCACCAGAGGATTCGTTCCGGCACGTCTTCGGCGATATTAGTGATTGCCGATATGACGGCGATAACCATTTTCATCTGATGACGAAATGGCATATTCGATGAGGACGCTTTCACCGGCTTGCGTGTACAGAAAGTTACCGATGGAGACGACGCCTTTCGCTTTTCACCGGCGTAATGAAGCTGGAAGGTTACGAATCAGGGGCGACTACCGGCTGGAGATCGGCTGGAAGTCTTTCCCCTTTCAACGTTAACTCGGGGTTTTGAATTTCCTTTTCGTCGACGTTGGAGGTTCGACTCAGGACGACGGAATCTTCCTGCGTCGTATGGAAGGGTTATTACAATCGAACATCAACAACGATAACTTTCTGATAGCGACACCGTGGGATCGCGTTTTCATGGTGGTTACGCTGGCGCGGTGCTCGCTGGAACGATGGTGGAAGGATTGATACTGGTTTCAGGCGTGCTTTCCTGATTCATGACGATGGAGGATACCGATGAACGGGACAACTCCATGACGTCTAATCAGGATTGATTTTCAGACGATCTTCGTCGACGTCTTCAAATGGGGTTACTGAAGACGATCTTCCGTTGGGTCGCTACTGATGGGGCGGCATACTCCATACCGTCAAATGAAGGTCGATTACCGGGAACGGCACGTCTTCTCGAACGTGAAGATTCGTTACAGATGGATCAACTTCCCTACTCACCGTAATGAAATGGAAGTTGAGGACGGGTTATTCGCCAACGTAGAGGATGTTTCGCTTTTCTCAACGTTAATGAAGGATTGTTCATTGAGATATCTTCATAACGTTAACGACCAGATCGGGACATCTTCTGCTTAAATGATTGATACCAGACGAACGGACATCTTTCGCTGCGTCGACATCTTTCCCCTTTACTAAATCCGTATTCAGGCGATATCTTTTCTTTTGGCTGCGATACCGATAGGCGTGCACCAAAGTGTAAAATGTTACCGGCTCAAACTTTTTCACCGCAGAGAAATTCCTTTCACCAAAGTCTTCAAATGGCCGCAGTCGGCTTCCCTTCACCAACGACAAACAGAAGGTGTTACCGTGAGAACCACGAGACGCTCTTCCTTTTCACCCATGAAAGTGTTACCGTTGAGGGCAGGCTGTCGCCACCGCCACCGTAATGAAAGTGTTTTTGTAAACAGATGTTGAGAACATGCTCGCACCACCGTGGTGTTGATAAGGGCGGCATATGCTTTCGCTGCCAACGTGTAATCGCGGAGACGAGATTTCACTGCGCCCGCTGAAAGAATTATTTTCACCGCCGCCGTGTAGAGGGTGTTACCGACTCAGGGCATGGCGACAGCCTGAAGGTGTTACCAGACGAGGGCGCAACAGGGTGTTTTGACGAGCGAACATGCTGCCGTGTAAACTGGAAAGTGGGCCCATGCTCGCCCAGCCAGAGGGTGGCAGAACAGCTCTTTCTTTTCGCCGCTTCGCTCAGAAAATTATTTTTCCCGTTGAGGGCAGGACGTAGTTATGGGGCAGCTATTATTGAGGATGTTACCGACGGCACGCTGCTTTTTCACCAACTTCCCTTTCACCACGCTTGTCAATGAAGGGTGTTTTCCGGGCGGCATGCTATATGCGCCAACTTTGTTGGCGTATGCGCAGGGTGTTACGAACGGGGCGGCTTCCCTTTCACCGTAATGAAATTGTTACCGATAAGGAGCGGCCTTCTTTTCCCTTTTCACTGCAACTTGCCAAATATACCGATGAACTTTGGCCACTGCTGGTGTAATGAAGGTGATTACCTGGGGCGGCATACTGCCGTAAATGAAGGTGATTGCACCATGAACATTTCAAATGGAAGATTGTTTTGAGCTGGGGCGGGACATCTTTCCTTTTCGCCAGTCTTCAAATGAAGGTGACACGGGGCGTACCTCTTTCCTTTCACCGTGAAGGGTGTTGAATGAGCGGCTCTATTCGCCAACGTGAAAATGAAGGGTGTTATCACGCTCACTTTTCGCTTTTTTCGCAAACGTGTATCAGGCTGGAAAGTTACCGACGCCCTCAACCACACTGCACCCGCTTCGCTCAAAATCAGGGAGTGTTAACGACGAGATGGAACATGTACCCATGAGAGGGTGATACTGCGCACTGCGCCCGCGTGGGGCATCTTTCCTTTTCTCTGTGTAGGCATGTTGGGGCGAGGACATGCTTTCGCTGTGCGACAGAGGATGGGCCACCATTTTCTGAAAGTCTGAAATGAAGGGTACGACAGGGCAACATACTCGCCACCGTGGCGAGATTGATTTTGTATGCGCCAGAGACAAAATGAAGGTGTTGCCGATGGTCGGCACATACTTCCGCTGCCAACGTGCTGAAATAGCGTTGAGAACGGTGTATATGCGCGCTTCAGCAAGCCACGGAATATTACTGGGGCGGGTACCGTAAGAACGCGGCTTTTAAATGCTTTCCTTTCATAACGTGTATAAATAACACCGCGCTTAAGAAATGAAGGATGTTGCGGGTTTTGTCTTTCATACCAACGTCGAAAGGGTGTTACCGATAGTACCAACGACAGACCCGGGGCGAATAACTTTCACTGCGCGCTAATTAGAGGGTGTTACCGTTGAGGGCAGGTATGCTCCTTTCACCACCGTGAAGATGGATTGCCATTCAGGCGTACATCTTCGCACTACCAACGTGTAAAATGAAGGTGTTACAGACGAGCAGTTTAATAACGCCTTAAATGAAGGACGACTTCGCTTTTCGCCAGAGTTATTAACATGGCTATGCACTGCACCAACGTGAAGCCAGAATTTTGTGGGCGGCGCTGCTCGCTTTTCACCGGCGTGTATCAGATTGTTACCGATGGGGCATGCTTCTGAACGTGAAATGGAGATTGTTTGCGGGCGGCTCACTGCCGCGACAATGGAGATTTGGGGCGGCACATACTTTCGCGCCGCCAGGGGCAATGAAGTCGTTACCGTGCGGCATACCGCCGTTATGGTGTTGGGGCGGCTTCACGCTTTCTGGGGAATAATGAAGGTGGTCGGCACGTACTGCGCCAACGTTAGGGTGTTACCGGGCAATTTCCTTTTCGCCCGCTGAAAGCAAAAGTTACCGTTGAGGTTGCTCTTTCACTATGACGATGGCAAATGAAGGGTGTACGTCGGGCATCGCTTTCGCTTGACGTGCCAAACTGGAAAGTTGATGGAACGGCTCTTTTCTTACACCCCAAATGAAGGATGGCGGCACTGCGCCAACGTTGAATGGGGGCGACATCTTTCCTTTTTCAACGTGCCGTCGGGGCGTTACCGGAACGAACATCTTTCTTCGCCCGCTGGAAGAGTGTTCGCCAGTGGTCACACCGTGTAGTGGGTACCGATAGGCAACTACTCACGATGGTAAAATGAAGATTGGGGCGAACATCTTGGCGCCAGAGGGGTGTTACCGTTGAGGGGCGGCACCTTCACGCTTTGCCGAAGTGGCAAATGAAGGTGTTACCGATGAATCGGCACGGCGATATTAATGAAGGATTACGGCGCATACTTCGCCAACGACAAATGATTACCGACTGGAACGGCACTCGTGTGGAAAGTTGTGGGGCGTATACCGCCACCTGGAAGGTGTTACGAATGGGGCGGCACATACTTTCGCTGCTGGGGTGAAATGAAGATTTACCGATGAACGCTATTTCGCTTTTACGCCGTACCGATAGAGGGTGTTACCGAATAGACTTTATGCTGAAAGTGGAAGGTGTTACCGATGGTCGGCATACTGATACCGCCGTCTGAAAGTCGGGGCATTTCACTACGGCGTTAATGAAATGGAAGTTACCGTTGAGGAACGGGTAATATTTCCTTTTCGCCCGCTTCGGCTGAAATCAGAGGTGTTTTTCCGTTGAGACGGTTTCGTTCACCAACGACAGGATTGATTTTCGATAGACGGCGTAACTATAACGATGGTAAAATGAGAGATTACCAGACCGGAATAGGTTTATCTTCTTTGCGCCGCTTGTAAATGGAAGGTGTTACCAGACCGGGGAGGACGTCGCCAACGTATTGATTACAAGGGCGGCGTGCTCGCGCAACGTCAATGAAATGGGGCCGTTGCGTCTTTCACTTTCTTATGGAGATTGATTACCAGGTTGTCTTTCTTTTTCGCCAACGTGTGGAAATAGCGCATCTTTCCTTTCTTTCAACGTTCTTCAAATGGAAAGTTGTTACGCCGATGAAGTTTGTCACACTGCGATAATGGGGGTGTTCGGGGCAATACATATACTCGCTCGCCGTGTCAAATAGTTGAGCCAGACGGCACCGCCGCTTTCACTGCCGTGGTGTTATCAGGGCGTACATCTTCACTACCGCCAACGTCAATTAACGGCGCAAGTGGAAGGTGTTCACCGATCTTCACCGTGAAATGAAGGATTACGAATCAGGGGCATTTTCGCCAACGTTGTGGAGATCGTTACCGATCAGGCGGCACATATTTCCTTTTCACTGGCTTTGAAATGAAGTTGATGGAACGGCATACTTCGCTTTTCACCGTCAAACTGGAAGTTGTTATTCAGGGCGGCACTTCAACGTTGAAAACAGACGACATACTTTCAACGATATTTCACTGAAAGTCAGATTGTTACCGATGGAACGCTTCGCTATGAAGTGAGCGATGGGGCGGCATATGACGTTGATTTTGGTGGAACATTCGCTTTTTCACCGACGTGGCAAATGATTGATTTACCATGGAACGACAATGATGTTGATAATGACATACTATGGGGCGTTATGAGTTTTCGCTGCGATGGAAGGATTGTTACCGATGAGACGTATGCATACTTTATAATCAACAGAGATGATTACCGTGGAAGGATTCGTTATTCGGGGCGAACTTTCACCAAAGTGAAGATTGTTACCGCCGAGGACGGGACCCAGCGTAAAATGGAAGTTACCGTTGAGACGGGCTTCGCCACCGTAATAGACGTCACCTTCGCTTTCAACGTCTTCAAATGGGGATTTTTGATTGATTTGGATATCTTTATTCGCCAACTGAAATGGGGGTGCGATTGAGGACGCTTCTCGAAGTCTTGGAAATGAAGATTGATGCCGATGGATCGTACATATATAACGTAAATGAAGGTTACGAATGGGGCGCTACTGGCGATAATGAAATGAAGGATTGGGACATCGGATTGTTACAGATCAGGGCGGCAGCACCGTGTAAATGGAGGATTGATTTGAATGGGGACGACTTTTGTCCCTTCTCACCAAATCGATAGAGGATTTACCGGAACTTTGCTTTCACCGCCGTTAATGGAAGGATGCGGAATGGGGCGTACTTTTCCTTTTCATAAAGTCATGATTAGAAGATTTTCAGATCGGCCCTCTATTCGCCATAGATAACAAATGGAAGTTACCGATGAACATCTGCTACTCTGACGTCAAATGAAGGTCGTTGACGGAACGGTTTATCTTTCCTTTCGCCACTTTAATCGAAGGTGGAACGGATTTCTTTCGGCTGGCGCATCGGCGGCA
>NW_025766611.1:0-30489 GCF_003918875.1 Haliotis rubra
AGACGAAGGAATATCGGGATCAGCTGCGGACATCATGCTGTGCTCATGGCGCGATTCAACACAAAATCAATATGGAACTTATCTGTGCAAGTGGATGTCATTTTGCACTGAGAGGTCTGTGGATCCCATGTCACCATCTTTAAGCAATGGATTAGCTTTTGTGGCTGATCTGTACAAACAAGGCCTCAGTTACTCAGCATTGAACACCGCAAGATCAGCCTTATCATCAGTGATCAAACTCAACAATATGCCCTTCGGACAGCATGACAGAGTAGTTAGATTCATGAAAGGTGTATTTAATTTGAGACCATCGCTACCAAAGAACTGTGTTACATGGGATGTCAATATTGTGTTAAGCTATCTTCAGAAACTAGAAGTGTCACCTAATTTGAAGCAGCAGACCCTTAGATTAGTCGTGTTACTACTATTGTTGTCAGGACAGAGAGTACAATCCTTACACTTTGTGGATTTACGAAATGTGCAGTTAACTGATAATAGTGTGAAGATTCGATTTGGTGATCTTCTCAAACAATCTCGACCCGGTTATCACCAACAAGAACTAACTCTGGTTGGGTTCAGTGACCCTAACTCTGTGTGTGGTTAGTACTATGAGATTGTATCTGAGCTGACAAAGGACATCAGGCATGGTGAAACTGCTTTGCTCATTTCTTTTCAAAACCTCACCAGAGAGTCAGCAAGGACACTATAGCTAGATGGACGAAAACTGTGTTAAGAAATGCTGGTGTTAACATGGACATATTCACTGCTCACAGTGTGAGATCAGCAAGCACCAGTTCAGCACTTAAAACAGTGTGCCTATTCAGACTGTACTAAACACTGCTGGGTGGAAAAAGACTGTGTTTTCAGGAAGTTCTATAACAAACCCATCTGCAGTGATGAGCAATTTAGTACACAAGTTCTTGAATCTCATAAGAGCAAAACTTAAGTTATTGAAGTGTTGCAAACTATTGACCAATATGTTGTACTTGTTTTATGGTGTTTATCATTGAGCTAACTAGTTTAGAAGATGTTTGTTTGCTGAATAGCATTACCCTAGTTCTGTTTTTGAGAAATTTCCACTAAGTTACTCCTTTATTGCTATGTGGAATAGAGTATCACTTAGGAAGTTGTTGTCACACTTGACCTATAATTGTGAGCCTCAATACAATTATTTGAGTGCAAAACTTGTTGTGTTGTGCATATTTTGTTCTTGGATTAGCGGGAAAACATGGAACTACTCTAAAATCTCACGGAATCCGTATGACGACATAGGTTGGTGGAATTAAACAGTTAACCGAGACTTACCTGTAAGTTGAAGGTTGACTAGAATTCCACCAACCTATGACGTAGGGATTACGTGCCCGCCACACCCACCCATATCCACTTAGTATCAATTTTCCGTTAAAACTGATGGTTTACGCATGCGCACATCTCACGTAATCCCTACGTCATAAGTTGGTGGAATTTAGTCAACCTTCAACTTACAGGTAAGTCTCAGTTAACTGTTTAAATCATGCAGAGATATACGAAATTTACACATCGATGTAACTAAGTTTCTATTTTCAAGTTTATGGATACAGCATGTATATGTTTCTGCAAATATGATGATGATTCAATACTTTGCTGCCAGGATTGAATGTACATATCAGTCAAACGTTTTCTGAATGTAGATGTAAAAAATAGTGGCATCACCAACATCTTGCATAATCAATGCATAGCTAAAACCACTTGTAAATAACATCTCACGAACGTGAGAAAACCTAGTTAATTTGACCCTGTTCGTCATGCAATTTAAAGATGACGTGAAACATTCAGTTTTAGTAACTTTATCCAATATTTTATAACTTTAATCTGCGTTTTCATGAATAAACAGTATCGTCCGGTTTCTACAAGAATAGCTTTGTTTGCGGCATATTTACCCACCACAGAAATCTTTTGAGGAAGCTTGTTTGTACTTTTCTATAACTTCGTGGTATTTTACCCCCAGATTTCTTACCCATATGTGAGAATAGGAGATATTTGGGAATCAAATATTTTACAGGCAGTGTGAAAATCAATATATCTATTGTTATTCAACAAAATTAACACTGGTTCCATTGCCTTACGTGCTTGAATAGCCAAAAGTTCAAAGGCCTTTGTCCATATCAATCCTAAGGAAATCACAATACCCAAGTAACTTGTAATAAGTTACAGTTTCAAGATTTATGTTATTATAAGTCCATTTTTCATGCTTGGAAAGTATACCTCCATTTCTGAAAACAACGATTTTTTTATTTGTCTATGTTAACACCCAGTCCCCATTTTGAACAAAATTCAAATAAGACATCTAATTGCCTTTGTAGGCCAATAGTGGAAAACGAAAATAAAACAACACCATCTGCAAATAACAACAACATTAAGTCGTCAATATTCTGGTTAACTAATATACCGTAATTGCAGGCTTTATAAATTTCGTGTACAAGTTCATTGATAAAGAATATAAATAGTATAGGGCTTAAAATGCACCCTTGTTTAACTCCAGCTGATGTACTGAAAGAAGTTGTCTTATGATTGCAAACTTTAACAGTTGCTTTTACGGAGAAATGCATCTATTTTAAGACATTACAGATTCTACCATGACATCCCCTTTTACAAGGAGATATAACAATGTTCTTCTGTCAACAAGGTCAAAGGCCTTTTAAAATCTATCAATGCACAGTAAAATCTACCTTTGTGCTTACTCAGATATTTCGTACATAAGGCCTGTAAAGTAAATCAAACTTGGTCTACAGCGGAATACCCTGGGCGAAACCCAGCTTGAGATTCAGCAATTAGTTCATTAATGTCTTAACAGATTCTTAAACGTTTTCAATAAATGATGTAAAAGTCTTAGCACAGCAGTTCAAGAGATGTGCCTCTGTAGTTGTTTGGGTTATTTCTTGACCCTGATTTAAATAACGGGATTATCATACCAACGTTCCATCTATCGGTAGTTGTTTCGGTTATTTCTAGACCCTGATTTAAATAACGGGATTATCCTACCAACGTTCCAGCCAATTGGGAAATACACCACCATCCAAGACTTCACTAAACAGTAAGAGAAGAAAAGGTAAGAAATATGAGCTACTAAGCTTTACAAATTCAGGTGGTATACCGTCATCACCAGCGGCTTTACCTGGTTTTAAGTCCCGAATACTGTCAAGTTACTTTTTCTGTGATTACACTATTCAATATGTCATTAGTAAAGGTCTATTGGGAGATTATCACAAAATTCACAGGTGTGGTTATCGATAAAACTATACACTTCTTCATCGAAACAGTTATTTTCGGGATTTTTCTTTGGGTTGAGTAGGTCAGCAAAGTTTATCTGGTGGTGGCGCGTGGTCCTGTGCTTAAAGCTCAGGTCACAAATCGGTGAAGTTAAGCAGCGTCGAGCTCGGAGAGTCCTTGGATGGGTGACCGTGTTTGGCAGCTTGACTCCTGAGAGTTTCTAGGACTTGAGTCCTGCCCACAACGAAGCACATGTGACATGACACATGTGGTCTCACCTTAGGCAAGTGAGTTTGTTCAAAATTGTCTCTGTTCACCCAGCAGGAAAATGGGTACCCGGTGGAAAAAAGTCATATGACTATAACCTTCTAGCGCCTAACAGGCAGCTTGGGTTATCCGGGGTAATAATGGCCTTGATTGTTAGCGCTATGAGCATACCTAGTGTGGAGTTTGGCGCTATATAAATGGACATTATTATTATTATTATTATTATTATTATTATTATTATTATAACAATCGGCGTTTCATGGTCCTCTAGAAAACTTTACAATGACCTTGTGAGGCGGCATTTGAAATCTCATCTGCAAGTGCTTTATCGCACTGGGCTTTCAACTTGCAGCAACGTTTGAAGTTTGCTTATGGTTGCAAATAATTTGTTTTGTTATTTTGGTAATGTTACTTTCAAAGTTTAGTGAGATATATGTATTTCTCTGTTTTCAGAAAGTTACACTCACTGTCAAACCATAGTGGTTGGTTATTACGTTTATCTTTATAGTTGTTTGGATCATAGCCAACATTAGAGCAGAATAGTTGGAAAATATCCGTTAACTTGGAAACAGCGACATTGACATCAACGTCTAGGAATGAGACAAACTCCTCCATACATGAATCTATATTATTATCAGAAACCATTGCCTCAAAGTGTTCATAGCTATATAGTATCATTCATTCTAAAGCGAGGGATTCGTACCATCGGTATGTCATTATGGGCATTTTCACATTGCTGGGTAGGTAAGATATTAGTGAAGGTACATACAACTGGTAGGTGATCTGACTCGGTTCTTGTGAGGACTGACATGTCCTCCACATTGGGAAATAAACAAGTGCTGATAACCAAGTAGTCTACTATACATGTACCACTGTTGGAAATAAATGTCCAATTAGCAGGGGTGTCACTGGTAGTACGTCCATTGAAAATATGCATGTTCATGGTTTCGCAAAGGGTGAGCATCTCAAGACCATGCCTATTCACAACTGTATCACAGGACAGTCTCGGTTCAAATGACGTAGGGGTCTTCAGTATACAAGTCATTATCTACAGGTATGTAATTGGCATAGTCATCAAAAAATAAAATCATCACCAGTTGCTGTTTCTCGCATTTAAATCTCCACATACAACGAAAGTTGAATTTACACCAAATTCTGTTTTCAGTTGGCGAAGTTTCTTCTCCAGCAAGTCGATCCCACTATCGTCCAGACCGCCGTACTCCGGCGCCCCGCCCTGAGTACGTACGTACATATATAGAAGATGGGATAGGGAAATCAACATTAACTAATTGAAGGACAACGCAGTTGTCAGATGTATCTTTAATGCTAGAAAAATATATCTTGAACAGATCTCTAGCACATACAGCCACACCACCTGAGTATCTGCCACGGTTGTGGCGACGTTTTGCTTCGCTTGCAAAGCAGAATTATAAGGCAATGTAGTGTTAAGCAGCATTTGTGTATCATTACATATAGTTTCTGTAAAGCTTATCATGTCAAACATGTTAGAAAAGGATACAAAATCTTTGAAAGGTTAGAGCTGATCCTAATCCATTTATGTTCCACGTACAAAGGAAAGGAAACACCTTCATCAGGTGAATTACGGGACGGGTCAGTACAAGTCGGAGTATAACTGGGGCCACAGCCGAGCTCCAATGCAGTATCCGGTCACCCTGAAGTGGACGTCTCTGACGTCAAGCTGTAGGTGTTATCGCCCGTCGGAGAGTCGGCCTTGTCCTTACGCGGTGTTAATGAGGGTCTCTGGGTCCAGTTACGTCGCTGACAGATCTGCTTTTGATCGTGCTTACGTTCATAAAAATATAGACACTGCCGTTGATAACAAGCTTGTCATAACTCAAGAAGGTAGTACAACCCACAACACGTGCATTGTCCATGAAAGGGAAGAGTTGTGATCTAAGCCATCCTCACCGTCTCCCTGAAATCCTCTGAGATGTGAAAGTTTTATCACCTTTCAGGAGTGATTTTCCAGCTGTAAGGATGTTACTTTTATCCTTGTATAAAGCAAATTTTACAATGACAGGGCGATTTGCTGTTTCGGTTTTCAGTCGATGTGTCCGCTCAATCGGTACAGTATCAGCGTTTTCTAGTTTAAAGGGTATCGCGAAGAAAGTCTCTCACTTTGGCTTCACTGTCCTCCCCACGATTACCAACTTTGTTCAGTGAGTCCATGAAATATCAGATTTGAACTACGTGACTGTGCCTCGATGTTGTCAGTTTTAATTTCTAAATCAAACAGTTTCTGTTTCAAATTTTCTGCCTTTAAGTCTACTAATTTATCCGCAAAGTCCTTAGAAAATCTATCAAACTTTAAGTCCAGAGAATATATCTCATCCTGAATTGTTTCCAACGTCTTTGCAATGGCAGCCATACTAATCAGGTCGGACTGTACCTGTTCACTCCAACCCGGTGTAAACATTCGCCCACCACGTTTTCTGTTGAAAATCTTGTTTGTACTCTGGAGTCACTATTATAGTACCAACCACCTGATCTGAGTCCAGGATTGCTTTCAACGTCAACCGACAAGACAATAAGCATAAACGAGTACACAAACAATCTCGCACCCATCTTGATACTCGGCGTTAGCCTTATAACGGGGCCTTCAACCAAGTTTTTTAAATCTTTGACATAACGTTCCAATTTTGGCCCTCCAAATATCAGTTGAAACTCCAATGATACTCAGTCATATATCAGACACGTCCTGAGTTCAAATATGTGGCAGTATGTACTCTATTTCTTCAGTTATATCAAATTTTCTCGTGAAATTTCCAATTTCATGTCATAAACATAGTAGATATGATATTGGTAGTTCAAAGCCTGTTAGTGTGAAGGATTTTTGACAAGCAGTTTTACTGTTGACTGTATTTTTCAGACAGAAGGTTCTGAAAGTAGAGGCCTTGGTCCAGTTTCCCAATTTCAAAATGCCTTTGAAGCGCTAGCTCCTCTGACAGAATGAGCTTTGTAATGTTCGGTGTCAATACCCACATCGTTCATAAGGTTTGTCACCCATCTTGCAATACTAGGGGACGAAACCGGTTTATGCGGTTTCACATAGCTCAAGAGAAGGCCAGACCTACCTTTATCTCTCCAAGGTTCTGTGCTTTCTAAATACGCTCTAAGGCACCGAACTACACATTCTCTTCCCACAGAGGTTACTCCTGTCATATCTTCCTAGGTAACCTCTGTTCTAATACGGCCCTTTCATGGTGTGAGCGTTCAAGACTCGTGATTGGAGGTAATCAGATTTAGTTGTGCAATCAGCGACGTTGTTTCAAAAGTGATCATTCGCAAGGCTTCGGTAATTTCCGTATACTTCGAGAAAACTAAACCTCTTCCCTGCGCGATGCGCAAACGTTTCTTCTAGACAGAACTCGGTCATGTTATGGTGGATCAGTGGCGTCTCCATCGCCCTTGTTGACAACGGACAAGTTAGCCATTAAACGTCTTGTGTGTAACACGTGTTCTGATTGGATAGAAAGAAGGGAGATAATTCGTGTTGCGATCTTTTGCCGCTAGGGGATTTTACGAGAACCGGGAAATATGGCCGTATTAGAACAGAGGTTACGTAGGAAGATATGACAAGTAACCTCTGTGGGAAGAGAATGCGAACTACACAAAGTGCAGGGTCCTTCTCATAGGCCCTGAAACTCAAAGAATAAGGATTTGTTCCTATCATAGTCACCTTGGTGAGTTTAATCAAAGTAAATTCTACTTCAGTGCCCCCTGTCTACCATGTGTCTGGTATCCAGAAAAGACAACTCCGAAGACCTACTAGCGGAGGTTGGCATCAGAAAATTGTCAACTTCTCAGACAAGTGTTTGTCCGACAAATAAATATTATCTTTCAATCTTTTCACATATTGCAGCACCAAATCTATATCCCAGGCCACGGAGTTTCTGGGTTGAGGAGGACTCTGATTAAAATCCCTCACATTAATTTCCGAACCAGTGGGTGCTGACCCACATTTTAGCCCTCGATAGTGGGCGAAAAGCAGACAAAGCTGTATTTATGGTCCTGTGCTGATTATTCTCGTTGTACAAGTGAATGAGAAAGTCTAAAATGGACTCACAGAGGCTGAAAAGGAATCAAAACCCCGTTGATTGCACCAGCCAGTCCACCTTTCCAGGAAGCATTGTAGGCGCCTTTTGTGTCTGGTCGCCATTGGCAGGAGAGCAGCTGTGTAGTCGCCTCTGAAATTCCTTCCATGCCGCTAATGCCAAGGTGTTGGTTTCTATCAGTGGATGAGGCAGGTTTTGCGGAGAGTTTAACAGGGGAGTTTAAGACGATTGCATTAAGCATCCAATCGCTGGAGTGGCGAGACTCCCAGAATGTTCTCTACCCTGGCAGATAGATTGTTGTTAAGAACAGACGGTTCTGGAGGCAGAAACCCCATATCTGCTTTGTGACCTGGAGCACACTGACCGATCCAACGTGTCTATCTAAAACCCCAGGAAAGTGATCGACTGGGTTGGTGCAGAATTTGCCCCAGAAGATTGTCTTCCTCCTGAGGGCATTCTCTGAAAGGGCTATATATCAGGGTGACTGGGCCCTTGGTGCCTGAAAGTAAGTCTGCGAGCTGAACGTTTCTCAGCATCACATATCAATATAGCTTTGGTCTTACGTTTGACCTCTTTCAGCATGATGTCATAAAAGGCACCACCAAAGAGTCTGCCTTTAGTCTCTGTCAAAGCTGTGTCATGCTTGAGAATGAGACGATTAGCCTTCTTGACATCCTGAGAAAGTTTAGGAAGAATGGTTAACTTTCTGTTGTAATTCAAGGAGACACTGGCCTGACCACGTTTTCTCTACCAACTCCAATAGTTCAGAAATATCTAAATCGGCCGGGGATTCACCTCTGCGGATCTTATCAAGATTAAGCCACAAGTGACAGAGTGACCTCATGGAATTCAGAACCCGCTTCTGAATAAACTGAAGGGATTTGATCAAATTTCTTCTCAAAAGACTTTCCCTTTGCCTCAAAGAGGTCATCTAGATAGGGGTCAGGAGAAGGTGTCTGCAGACATTCCTCTGAAGGATAAGGAGATCTTAAAGAATATTCTCCTCTAGTTTGGATTCCTGGCAGAAGACAGTGAAATTTCTCTGCGTCTGTCGTGACAGATGATGTCGGAGACACCATTCTGATGGGTCTTGAGCATCGGTTGATGAGTACGGGACGTAATCATCAAAAGTCCCATTATCTACTGGTTTTGAGTGAGTGAGTGAGTTAAAATTTATGGTCACATCGGCAATATTTCAGCCATATCGTGACGAGAACAAATAATTTTATGCAGAGGAAGTAATGGTAAATTGTAAAAAACTTGTCAACGAAGGACAGTAAAATAATAAGATTATCAAAGACTCGAATTTATAACTAGTAATTAGATCTAAAACAGTTTAACTATAGATGACAACACAATATAAAGACAGGCTATATATTGCCAACAGCTGAAGATAGATCATCATACTAGGGACCATGGGGACTTAGAGTACATTTGCTTCCTGCATGGACTCTAGCTGGATCTACCGGTTTTGACGGAACGACACCTTTATCCCCACGTTGATTCATAGCGGGCTCAGCGTAAGCTTCGTCTGAGCATTCATCGCTTGAGGAGGAAGATTCTGAATCTGACTCGAAGTCAGAAGCGGAAGCCACACGTGCGTATATATTCGAGGACGTTAAATTTGTGCTGTTTTGAGTGGCTATCCGACCCCGAGTCTCGTTTGATGCGCGACCCCGATGGTTGGGGTTGATTGAGCTTTCCAAACCAGCCACATGGTTCTTTGACATATGATCAGCTGCAGATAAGGGCACGTTTTTCTGCTTTGATATTCAATCTTGGTCCTGTATGGACCCTTTGATGGGAGCATTGTGACTCATATCTATCTACGCAAGAGAAAATGTCCAAAACTTACGGAACGGCCGGTGTAAGATTGAAAACATACCCGCGTTGAAAAGGTACCCGGCGGGTACTTTTCAACATTGAATTATTACCCGGACTCACTTTTCAACGCCCGGGGTCTTTTTCAACATTGAATATTTACCCGGCTGCTATTGAAAAATAACCCGGGTCACGTATTGAAAAGATACCCTCGTTGAATAATGACCCTCGCTGTTTCTACACTGTCACGTAAGATACATATGTTAAGATATATACGCGTATGCAACGTACCGGACATCTTTGGTTTGATGTAATGGCGAAATAGCCACTGGTCCGCTAGTCCGTGGCTAGTAAAATTCCAGTCGGGCCAGTAAATCTCCACAGTCACTGGGCCGACTGGCAAGTGAACTTTCATGGGGTGATTTAGAAAACATAAAATTCTCTCCGACATCATGCAAGATTATGGCCTGATAAAAATGTTCATCATATTGGCAGCTTAATGATGAAACCCGTGTCTACATTCAAATTTCGGGCTAGTGATATATTTTGTGGGCTAGAAACTTTCAGGCATAGCTTGCCCGACTGGTAAGTACAATTTGGAAACTAGTTTCGCACACTGGTTGGATGGTGAAAATAGACATTTTAGCTCACCTGGACTAACTTCAGATGAGCTTATGTCGTTGGCTATATGTCCGTCGTCGTGCGACATCTGTAAACATCATTTCCGAAACTACTTGGCCGATGAGGCTGAAACTTGACATACATGATCCAAAACCAAGAGGGACACCAAAGGTTGTTAGAGGCATTCCGATCCAATTTCAGATATGGCGACTACAGCGGCCATATACTGAAAATGACATTTTCGCTCTTTAGTCCCCAATTTCTGCAGTGAATCAGCTGAAAGTTGATATATCTGTGCCAGATAGCAAACTCAACAGATTTGCTTTACTTCACCATTTTACCTGTTTGACCTGTTATTCGGCACGGCCTTTAATTTCAGTTATATCTTTAAAACATCTACTTGAGTGATGAAGCTGAACATTTTCATATATCTTCTTGCAATATGTATATGTCATTGCAAATTGAAATGCCATTTTGACTGATTTGTGATTCATTTCTGCAGCAATTCAGCTGAAATGTAATATGAAGATACTGAATAGTAAGAATCAACAAATATAGTGCGGGTTTTGCTGTGCATCGCATTTTACCTTCATTATAAAATTGCCATCTTGTCTCATTAGTGGCTCATTTTCGCACCGATTCAGCTGGAATTTGTTAAATAGCAATGCGTAACGCATGCATATCATGTTACGGATTTGGCTGTGTGTTTTGTTTTGACCCTTTGGTTGCGCTTTAAGCATCGTTTCCGTAAACTACAGTGCCATGGCACCATTGTTTCTGATATAGTTGTGTTATTGTAGGTCTATGTCTCTTTGATTAATTGTATCATGGCGAGAGTACTTTGTACTGTTGAAATTGGACCAGTAGTATGTTGCACGTTTTATAACGTATGACAGAAGTAACTTTGTCAGCGTTCCTTGAATGTTGTATACCGTGTGTGTCAAATCTCGTAGATTGTAATAGAACTATAGCATTATAACATGAACTATTTTCAAGAGTAGATGTCCAATTTTGTTAAAAAATGTTGATCACACGTTCTTTCTAGCTGTGATATGGATATGTCTTTGTCACAGACAAAACTCAATGTCTGTTTTACTGACACCTATGTGTCTGCCTAGGTGTCTGCTAATGACAATATTCAATACTCAACTTCGATCAGTGACCACATGCAATTTGAACACCTATCAGGCCATACACCATAAACAAGACGCATTGATTTATGGCCTGAGTTCGGTCGCTGTCACATTATGTAATTACACAAACAGAAAGGTGTGATACTTGAACACATGCCATGTTATGATGTCTGTTGATTGCAAAATGTTATACACAAAAATGAGCATGTATTTACAAAACCCAACATCTCTATATATACACACACAATGAGCCGTGAGGGCATCTGCAAATGTTGAACCAGCCGTTACACTTGAGTGCACACCCACCCGCTCTGACTGGGTTCGGTATCCCGGCTCCTTCGTTTCTTGGGAAGTAAACCCAAATACAAAAAATATTGCACTTTTGATTTTTAATTTTTGGTTGCATGTGACCTTTAAGTTTATAGCTAATTCCATTTAAGCCTTCTTACTACGAGCTGCAAGCTCTGAGATAACTTGTCTAAGACTACAATTACAAGCGAAAACATAGATATTTGTAGCAGTTTACCGCTTCAATGTTTCTCTTATCATAAAGCGAGTTATTCCCCACCTCTCCTAAAAACAAGATTTTTAGTTTTATCTAAATTTACAATTAATCCCCAGTTATCTGCATACGATTTTAAAGTGTCTAACTGGCTCTGAAGACCACCAATAGTATCTGACACAAGAATTACATCATCAAATAACAACATTAGAATTGCAGAAGTACATCTGGAAACAATTTGTCTCCATGTTTACCATAATTTTAGGATTTCTATAGGAAGTTCATTTATAAACAATGGGGATAACATTGGACTCAACATACAACCCTGCCGTAAACCAAATGTACCGTAACTCGGATTGAACTCTGACACACGATTTCACTGTTTTATATATACTCATGAGAAAGCAATTTCAGAGTTTATCTGTATTCTACAAAACCAAAGCTTTTATAAAACCTTCTTCTACACAGATTTTTCTCGATGATAGCATACAATATGAAGATATGGTAAACAACTGAATAGCCCTTCCGAAAACCAGCGAGTTTCAGAAGCTTTATCCATAACATTTGCCCATTTTGTTAGTCTTTCATTTTAAAACCACAAGAAGATATATATTTTCCCGTGAGGGCTAGACAGCAAAGGAACTATCTATAATTGCTTTACTACTCCACATTTTAGTAAGGGAAACAACCATTTAAAAATATTTTTATTGAACATTGCTACTCAAAAAGGGCATTATTTTAGATTCACTTGTTTTTAATCATTTCTATAAAGGACGTTATCAATACCTGGAGATGTACCATTTTTCATATGTTGTATCACATGGATTCAAATCACTGTTTGGACACTGTTACGCAGTGGAAAATTAATCTAAAACTACATGAATTTTGACTTACCTTTCAATCAACTAAATGTGAAATCCTTATAATCAACTAAACGTAGAAATCCCGCTTTTTAACGCAATGAGAAATGTGATATAAACTAAAAAATCATGAAGATTAAACTTAATATGAGGAAACTGTCCATCTAAATGTTAATGGATAATTTTCTCGACTATGTGTATTTCTACTTAATCTATACTTTTCTTGCTAGTTCAACATCTATCACGTGGAGAGATTTACCCATTAACAACCGTCACTAGTGCCTAAAACTGAAAGTTTTAACATCTGTATCATACGCTGTCGACCTTCGCACAGAATCTCGTGCAGCATGAAAAGCTAATGTCCTTGCCGCGCGTGTATTTGTGCTATCAAGTACTGTGTCCGAGAACATCAGTCCTTCACGGACCCTTCAGAAACAGACACTAATTTCAAAAATGAAAATCTAGACTTTTCGCAAACGTATATTGCTTTCATATGTTATGATTAACATATATTTCAAGTTTGAACAAAATCGGTGAAGAAATGAAATTTTAGAAAATTCTACCTCTACACCCGTTACATCCGTTACATAAAACACACAAGGCGTGACACTCGCGATGCTAGAAACCTGATCGAAACTGGACAGCCCGATTCTACACAAAATATTGTGTTGAGCTTGTAGGTCATGCTTTTACCTTTCTACTCATCGTATTCAATTTGTCTATCTGCATTTCATATTTGACCACTGACCCTCGCATTAGCACTACCCTCTCCTTTGAACAAACGTCTGGCCTCTCGTCGGTAAACATCGACAGTTTCCGTAAATCTTGATTGCTATTTAAGCCGTTTCGAGACAATAACACATATGCCATTTGTAAACAATAACACATATGCCATTTCCAACACCGACATGTGCGTTGATATTTCGTGTCAGCTCGCTGTTGTCTCGAAATAGTACACACAAAACATGGATCTTAACCACCAAATTGCTTGAATATAGTTAGTATTAATGTAGTTTGATTAGGTATAATTCGATGATTTGGTCCCATTTCTTCCTGTTGTATGCTGGAAATAAACTGAACGCCTAGTAATAGTAACTAGAAAATGGTTGTTACCACATTATATAATTAATGATAAATAGATCTAACACATTTGAAACACATAACTGATTAATTCGAAAATTTATTTATGCAAAAGTGTAAGTGTGAAAAAAATAAAAATAAAGAAGAATATATTTATTATTTTTCATACATCATTTCAATATACATGTAACATCTATATCTTTTCTTCCATTTTGCATGGGGTTGATCATGGTGACACAATATAGGCATTGATCTTAAAGTATAACAATAGTCATGGTATGGCAACATCTGCGTGATGCTACCGAGAAGTTGATTACACATCGGACCACTGGCGTGTTATCTACTGGATATGGAAAATCACATCACTATGATTATATAAAACTGAATATACCCCTCCAACCCCAGATACAGCAGTGGCTGCTGCAGTTTTTTTATGTCATCGGAAAACGGACACATTATGAAATGTTAATAGAATGAATCCGATAAACTGTTCACAGAACTGCACCATGATTGCAGTAGGTTGTGAAATAATCATGGTTTGAAAAGGTGAAAAAATATCTTAACATTTCTCACATCTTGTTTTAACCAGACATATTCAAATCCAAGTCTAAACAGAATATGTTTTATATGAGTAGCCCATATAGTACAGCCAGTGTCGTCCATTAGATATAATTTGCGAGGCAGTCAGTGTTCATCCAAATACAGTAGCTTGCACCAATACTTAATATCTAACCCTTTGGTGTACTCAAGTCTGAGAGCGGCTCTGACACAGTCTCCCAAACCATAGCATTGTTTGTTGTTTTACACATTTTATGCTGTACATCTTCAATAATTTTACAATATGGGGTGTCCTACACTTCTGCACCATAACACACTATAGAGACAATCATAGCATCAACTATCTTAAATATAAGTTGGCATTGTATATTTCCAACTTTCTTTTAATACATGTACAATGTCATATTTGCCTCTTTACTCTGTGTACCATGAGTAGTTTGTGCTATAGTCCAAATAGGTTTAGGTGGTAACACAATATCCAAATATCATAAAAGACACAATTTCGAGACACACCATATTCATTTTAATTTTAAAACAAATCACAATAGTGAACTGGTCAACAATTTCAGAGAACATTCTCCGAGCAAAATCACTGATTGTGTGTTGAAATATAGGTATGTATGCACTGCTATAAAATATAAAAAGTAAAGCAAAAGAGTCCATTGCTGCATTTAATCAAACGTGTTACCTGCTATCTGGCTGAATAATTGTTGATATCAAATTATGTGATTATTGACATGTATCAAATCTATTCTAATATCACCATGGTTATCATGCTCAAAATTATCAATATATAGCAAATGTATACTCTCATACTGGCTTCAAGCCATAAAACTGCAGTGCTCAGGACAGGTGTCATAAGTAAAAATAACAAATAGTGGAATGTATCTGTCTAAAAGTTCATCTACAAATATATGTACCTTTATGGCAACGTATGCATGTTTAGGGTAATCTATTAACATACAGATCATACTGTGTATTTTATATATTCAGTTTAGTAAAATAATGTGTCAAATTCCTTGTATCGAGCAGTATATCTGTGTGTATTTTTGTGTACAGAGAATTTGATTCTGAATAATATTGGTATACCTTTGTCATGTTGTTTTGCAAACCGATTCAGACACTTAATGTGACAACATTCAGATAACTACCCAACATACAACCCCACCTCCACAAACATATATCCCCAGCCAACAACCAGACATCCTACTACTGTACATGCCCATCCCCACAACACCATACATCCCCAACACCTCAACCATACATTCCCACCCCCACAACTCTAGATCCCTACCCCCACAACCATGCATCTCTCACCCACACGTGGTTGGGGGATTTGGGATTTGTGGTCCTTAGGGTGGATATCTTTGGTTGTGGGGATGGGAATGTGCAGAATTGGGATATATGGTTGTGGGGATGTAGGTTGTGGGGTGTGGATTTGTTGTTTTGGGGATGGTGATGTTTGGTTATTGGGATCGGAATGTGAGAAGGTGGGATGTTTTCTTATGAGTGTGGGGATGTAGGTTGCTGGGGTGGGATGTGTGATAATAGTGGTGGGTTTGTATGGTGGTTTGGGCCGGGGAATGGTTGCGGGAGTGGGAATGTGCGGTGGGATGTATTGTTGTTGGTGTGGGGATATGTGTTTGTTCTCACAGGACGCAAGCAATCAGTTATCATCGATGAGGTAAGGTCTGAGAGCAGAGAATTAAAGTATGAAGTGCCACAAGGCTCAGTCCTGGGCCCAATTCTGTTCACTGTATATACCATACCCGTTGGTGATATAGCCCGAGCCCACAATCTCAGTTATCATCTCTATGCTGATGACACTCCAGCTATATCTTGGATTCAAGCCACAAACTGCATCTTCTGTACAGAATACCCTGCAGACAATAACACATTGCATAGCTGAGATCAAATGTTGGATGAAGGGTAATTTTCTGAAACTGAACGATGACAAAACGGAGATTCTCATCATCAGCTCCAAACAGATAAAATAAAAGTTCAAGGTCCCTGGAGTTCAAATTGGAGACACGTTTGTTCAACCAGAAAGCCATGCTCGAAATCTAGGTGTCATCTTTGACTCAACATTAAGCACGGAAAATCACGTTAGTAACATCTGCAAATCTGCAAATTTCCACCTAAGGAACATCAGACAGATTAACAGGTACATGGACACACCATCAGTAAAATACCTAATCAATGTCATTTGAGACATCACGCCTAGACTACTGCAACAGTGTACTCTATGGAACACAACAGCAGTGCATGGACACGTTACAGCGTGTTCAAAACACAGCTGCCAGACTCGTAACACGCACACATATGTATGTGCACATAACACCAGTCCTGAAGGATTTACACTGGCTCCCTGTAAAAGACAGCGTTGTATTTAAACTTCTTGTGTTGGTTTACATGTCCATTAATGGGCTTGCTCCAATGTGCAGGGGTGGGATGTCTGGTTATTGGGGTGGGGATAAGTGGTTGTGGGGATGAGGATGTATGATTGTTGGGGAGGGGGGGGTATGGTTGTGTGTGTGGGGGATATGCGGGCGTGCGATGTAGGGTAGGGGGTCTATGCTTGTAGTGGTGTGGATGCCCAGGCGTTATGTGTCTTGTTGGGGTGGGGATATATGGTTATAGGGTGGGGTGTAATGTTGTGGGATGAGATGTCTGGTTGTGGTGAAGGAACAAAGTGAAGAGAGCTTTGTGAAAGAAAACAACATAATTGCTTGGAGACAAAAGCAATAAAATAAAATTATTGCAGTTTCATTAGGATAACACTGAATATTGAGATGTGTATGTTTTATAGCCATGACAACACCAAAAACACTATCACCGTCAGTCACCTATAGGATATCGGATCAATACAGAACAATATCATAGGAGAGAAGGAATGTAGCCATAGTTCTGTCAATGACGTATAAAATCCACGTTCATCAATCACGGTTTCTCACCTTTTGTTAGTGCTAGTGTCGTTTAAGTTTTTGTTCTCGGTATAATTCAAAGGAAATTTATGTTGTACGAAAACTAATGTTGCTATCAAGTTTGATGTTCTATATACGCCTTAGTGGACAGGTAATAGCGGATTCATATATATACTTCAACGCGTGAAAAGGTCAAATAAAATAAAACCGCAGCTACATTAGAATATCAGTAGATTTTGCATTTAAAAAACGTGTATACTTACGTTTTATTTACACCAAGGTGTGCCCCAATTTCCTGATGGACGCTCTTCAGGCCCAATTTCTCGAAACAAGCTTAAGTCTGAGTTTTGACTTAAGTTAGAGTTTTTACTCAAATTTGAGAAAATTCCAGAATGAACTGAAATCGATATAAAAAGTCAAACATAGTAGAGAATTTGAGTTTGGTGGATACATTACTTAAGTTGTTTGGGGTTTTTATTTTAAAAATGCAGTTGAGTTAAAAATCAGCTGTTTCAAATTGTCAAACTCAGTTTGAAATTTGAGTTAAAACTTCAGTTTGTTTCGAGAAATCGGGACACTGGCACATCTGCCTTGTGAGGGACTCTTAGCGGTCCGGATTTGGATTTGAAAACAGGTTGTCGTTATCCAGATTGAATTTTTCACATTTTCGCCGAAAGTTGGAAAGTTTGATTTTTAGACGCCCACTTTGGGTAGTTCCTAATGCTTTTGAAATCTTAGATATCCTTGACTTATTGTTCTTCCACGTTGATTAAAAGTGTTGAAATGCAATGACTTTATCAGTGTTATATTCTTTTTGAAATGTGTAACATTTTTATACGGACGTGCATCGGCACGATATCAAAGATTTGGATGTTCCCGTCTGGATCTGCGGCGTCTATCAAAGACAGGACCAGTCGTCCAACAAAAGATTTATTTCGGTCTCACCGTATGTACAGCATTTTGAACAAAACATTTTGATAAAACCATAAATATGTGTACACAAGCCATTCCACACGGAATTGCGAGAGACCATATTAAAACACAAACACGAATCTATAATTAAGTTATATTGCTAGAAATATTCATAAATAAGTACATGGGTAAAAGCTAATCCACGGTGTTTCAATTGGCTACGTACGTTTACAGCGTTAGAAACAGCAGGGTCATTATTCAACGAGGGTATCTTTCAATACGTGACCCGGGTTATTTTCCAATAGCAGCCGGGTAATTATTCAATGTTGAAAAAGACCCCGGGCGTTGAAAAGTGAGTCCGGGTAATAATTCAATGTTGAAAAGTACCCGCCGGGTACCTTTCCAACGCGGGTATGTTTTCAATCTTACACCGGCACACGTGTCTATTTAATAGAGGCCATGATGAAGAAGGGTTTATGGGTAATTTGCCTCGCGAGATCTCGCATAGCTTCGCTAGCTTTAAATATGGCCCACTAAAGGATATCATGATGAAGATACCAATATCACATCTACTACTAGTGTGTTTATAACATGAAATTGAAATGTCGAATTTTACTGGGAGTATTGAATTTGAAAAATCCGTTTCATTTTGACCACCGGTATTTTGTTGTTGTTGTTACCATTACTTCACAACTACAATTCAATATCAGCTTCCTTATACGAATCCCCTGAATTCCTCATACAGTTCACAATAGAATGACAAATGATCTTTGTCACCCATACCAAGTGTCTCAGTGATATCTAACGAAATATACCAAAAGTGAAAACGAATGCCGCGCTGGGAAAGGACCACATGTTTGAAATGTAAACAAAGCCAAGCTGAGATTTTACACTGTGTATCATTTTCTCATACCGTGAGAGATCCGTTCGTCTACTGGTTGCATACACTTGCTCATACGTTTTAGAACATGCAAACTAACGCACAACGTTCACGACACTTCCCCTCATTTCTGACTATTTCCATTTGTCACAATGAAAACGAAAAGAAAATAACAACCAGCAGATTGTCAGAATGTTTCGCACTATTTACATAACACATTTATGCATATACGTTGCTTGAAACAACGAAAGTTTACTTCCAAATATCCGGTGTACTCGTGTCGGTGAACACGCCTTTTTGTGAAAGTCGCTTCCCGATAGTGATGTCATATGTACGTCAACATTGTCATACATATTTGGTATTTTCACTGAGATGAGGTTTATGGATGAAAATACACATGATCAATCTATCCTGCTGCTTACATTTTCAATACTTCTTTCGTATTTTACACTTTTTTCCACTTGATTAGTTTCAGTATTAATATCTTTTGCTTTGGGACGAGACGGGAAACCAGGCTAAATCAACTGAAACCAGTTAAGTCATAACCAATGGGGGTAACTCTGGCCTGTTTCAGATCGACAAACAAAGGCCTCAAAACGGCATAACATTTCAGCACTTATATTGAGGGTTATACCTTCATTGTAAGAAAAATGAGTGTATATTTTCAAGTATTGATATTAACTAATTCAAAATTGTTTCTCATAAGGGAAAACTGTGATTTTTATTGTACACTTCCCTGAAAGATCTTATCTAGTGACCTATACGTATGTGTGTATGTGTGCGTACGTGATTGTCTCTCTGTCTGTGTATCTCTCTGATGCTATTGCGTGCGTGCGTGCGTGTGCGTGTGCTGATTGTATTACTCTGAACTTGGCCTGTCGAGATACCATGCCAGGTCCTAATTTAACCCTTTTCTGCTGAGAGGCTGCTAGGCTGAAATGGATACACCTCATAGCGTGTTTTGGGGTCCAACAACGGTCCTTCCACTCTATGGGTCCTCACCACACCACAGAGGTTGTCGCTCGTTTGCTCCCCACCCAAAATATATGGACCTTTTACTGTACAGATGAAACTCCATACGGCGCACACGTGTGCATTAGCTGCCCAAAACATATTCGACGTGCATCATGGAAACAGTGACAATCACATTTAGTTCTGTTCTATTTCCTACAGTAATATCTTCTATAAAAATGGGATACCGTTTCTTTTCCCTAACGTTATAATTTTCCTCGAGTCACGCTTAGTCGTGAAAGATGAAATAGGAAACGGAATCATTACATTGTCAATATTCTACATCCGTCCATGTGATTTGTTTCTACTATTTTCATTGTTTCGGTCTAAATTTCCTGGTGAACTGTGTAAGCACAGTTGCGTGACTGCACCAACGTTGGGTTACGCCTCCGTCAACGACATTACAGCTGTACATGTATTAGGGTCGCCTGTAATAGATGAGTCTAGGCAGTGGTTCACAGCATGAGCATGTACACACATTGTCAGGGTACGATAATTCACTGCAAACTGTGCCATCACATCGACTGGTCCTCATTTTCGTTGCCTCTTTATGTCAAAGGGGGCGAGGGGTAACCCCTCAATTTCTTTTTATACATTTCAGATCACTATTTAAACTAACTGGTTCCAGATCAATATTTTTCCAAATAAGAATCAGATCATTATACATAAATCGGATTCAGATCACTATTATAAAAATTGAATTCAGATTATTATTTGTATTAAATGGATTCTGACCCCTGTTTACACAAATACGGGTTCAGATTACTATTTATCCAAATAGGATGCATGTATCTATTCAGATTAATAATATACAAATCGGACCGAGATCAATATTTATCCAATCAGTTTTCAGGTCAATACTCATATAAATCGGATTCTGATCCCTATTTGTACAAATGGGATTCAGATCACTATTTATACAATTCGGATTCAGATCACTATTTGTACAAATCGGATTCTCTGCACTGTATATTCATGATGGATTCAGGTCATTATTTATACAAATCTGATTCAGATTAGTACTGATACAAATCAAATTCAGATAACCATTTAGAAAAATCGGATTCCAATCAATTATTCATACGAATCGGATTCAGACCAATTATACAATATATACACAAATCGGATTTAGATCACTATTCATACAAATAGGATTCAGATCACTATTTGTGCAAATCGGATTCTGATCTCTATTTATACACGTCAAGATTCACATCACTATTTGTACAAATCGGATTCAGTGAGTTTTCCTTTAGTCGTGATCTCCATAACGTATATGTGATACGTTTGCTTGGGTCAACACTGAGAACGTGTTTTGCCAATGCTGCAGATTAAATTGATCTTTTACAAGCGCTTCATGAAGACACCGATCACAGTCGTCAAATCGTTCGGTAATAAGGCGCAAAGCTGTTTGTTAAACACGCACCGTCAGTTGACTCTAAATCGAGGTATTATTTGAAATAATGATGAACTGTATATTTAATTATTGTTCATCATTGCTCTAATGGTGAAAGTTGGCGAATAATAGTCATAGTCAATGCAAGAACGTCTAACAAAGATCTTGCATTGGTCGCATTTCCGCTAAGAAGACATTGACACAGGTAGATCTGCAAACTAACACGGTCAAGGACCATCTGAAGGGCATCGTGTGACTGTAGTACGTAAAAGACCAACACACGATGGAGCAGTATTTCCCAAAGTTACTTACCTTAGCAAATGAACGTTTTATCCGGCGGCCATATGAACAACGTTTGTCGTTTTCACGTTTCACACCGAGGGGTGACAAACGGCTGCTGGAACAGCGCCGGCCGTATCCTGGCTTGTAGGGGGCTGTGCTGAGTTGCACCTGAAGTGAGTGCCGGCGCTGTTCCACCAGCCGTTTGTCACCCCTCGGTACGAAGCGAGAAAATAGAACAATGTTACATGATAGTTTCTTAAACAACTTTTTCTGTGATAGATCATAAAACGTCAGATTTCAGATCCTGTTGGGTAGGGAGGCTTCAGGGCCATGTGGGTTATTTATGTTCTGTGCACTTATCCCTATTTCGAGTCCCTATTTTAATCATTCATCGTTCTCATTTCGTATCTAAACGGACTGCACGTATCATCTGGCTGTCAGATTTACACAGGTTCAAGGGGTGCAAATATAATATACATTCATCTCTGCATTTACATGTGTTTCACAGGTGTGTAAATCTAACCATTGTTTTCATGTGTTTTCTAGCACGCGTAACAAACGTAAAAGCTGTGAATGAAGGACATGGATTTCAAAAATACCCTTGAAATCTCGTATGACTAGGGTTAGTTTGATATATATTGCATACTTGCGTAAATATGTGTTAATGCGAGCTAATGGCACACTAATTTAACACGTATTTCAATGGTTCGATAATATAGCTGTCACATCGGGTTCGTTAGCGTATCCGACCAGGACATAACACTTATGTCCTCTGTCATTTACACTGACACATATACTTATGTGCACTATCAAGTACACTTACTACGTACAATATCGTGTACACTTCAGTACTCTTTCATATACAGTTCACTGTCAAACCTGAAGCTCTAAGCTCACAACTTCTTGGTGAAGCTCACATTAAGTGTAAGATAATGATTGATTATTGAGAATGACAAAATAAATATAAAGAATTAGCTCTTCTTCGTGAAATAATGTTTTCATGTTATTCTGGAGTCGGGAATTCTTTCAAATGACCAAAGAAGCAGTTATTGAATTGTGCTCATGTCATAGGTGCTGACTCCAAACTACAATGCTGACTGGCTGGATGAAAGTGAACCCCTTATCACTGAACCACCCCAAGAAGGAGGGAGAAGCCAGGGAGGGGTTGGGAGGCAGGAAGGTCACCTGCAGAGAAGAAACCCGAGGGGGACGTCTGTTGACAAGCCATCACAACCGTCTCAGCTTGCTCCTGCTGCGGATGAAGTGATTCCACCTGCGTCCAGTTCCGTGGATGCCAAGAGTAGTCTCCGACAGAGAAAGGCACCAGCCATGCAGCAGAAGTGAGTTGTCTGAGATCAAGGCATCTTGTATCTGTCCAGTTACCTCTCCAACTGAAGTGTAGCTTTGTATTATTGATAGGGGTGACTATTGAGGGGAACAACTATTGCGATAGCAATAGTCTATTGCAAGGTACTATTGCGATAGCGATAGTCTATTGCGATCAACTATTGCAATACTATTGCAATAGTTTTTTCTCCTTGAATTGTCTCATTTGAAGTCATTTCCCAAATGAATGTTTAGTTTATATGTAATATAAACAAGCTGAAGTAGTTTCAGTCTCTTTTAATAACTGACAAACAACTTTAAATCCAGATCAAGTTTGTTTAAGAGGTAACAGGGGTGGATAACTCTAAATCAAAGTGCCCAAATCTGGTACTTCCTGTATTTTGCACTGCGCATTTATCAACAGAAGTCAGTTACTAAACTATCAATAGTCACACATACTATAAAAATCCTGAAACAACCAACTGGTGTTAAAGAACTTTCCCATTATGTGTTCACTAGTACGAAGACATATTTTGAGTGCCATTTGACAGTGTCAGATCTGACAGCCAGTCACTCTGGTATGGCAATTCAAAATTTGAACAAGATCAGTTATAACATTAGAAGCTGTTGATGTCATATGACAAAGTATGACATTGTGATCTCCATGCACTTCAACAAGTTTTCACAGATGTTGCCTGGCCGATCAAATATCTGATATTGATATTTTTGCTAATTGTTTTGATGAGTAGGTCTTGCTAGCTACCTTGACTGCATTGTTTTGTTAAGTGGAATCCTAACATTCGTGGACCATAGATTCAAAGAGCTGTTTGTTCAGGTAAAACCCAATTTTTATTGAGCATTTATTGTATTGTGTCATGACAGAGTTGTGGATACAAGGGGGAGTTTAAAATGGACGTATCCAGATGACGTTCCGTTACAGCCCCCAGAGACAAACCCTCATCATCGTCGTGCACAAATGCGTGTAAGTAGACCAGACTTCTTCCTTAGATGTCATTCAATATACAAGTTCTTAACACATAGAATCATATAGAAGGACATGGTCATTTATGATATTGATGAAACTGTGAATACACAAGGTCTTTTCAGAAATAACGTTTGTTCAATAAAGTACAGATTCTAGTACTTTTTTGGTTGAGTACAGTCCAGGATTTGAACCCACACTCTCAGAGTCAGGCACCAAATCACCAGCACACAAAGGCAGCTACCCAACTCACCCAGCCACTGCGGCTTCCACAATAATTGAAGCCTGACAACTAACAGCCTGGATCACATGCTTTGTATGGTCTTCTGACATGTGGACATTGGCAGAGTTAACATATGTAACCTTTGGGATTACACTTTCTCAGTTAGGTACAGATTCTGGATCTTGGGGATTGAGTCCCATCCGATTTTCAAACCCGCACTCTATAAGGTTCTCACCACTTGCTGACTTGAAATCACATCAAAGCACATTGTAGCATGGAGCTAAACTTATTGACTGAACAGTCACAAAATTAAGAAATACCTCTTGTTTTATTATTACAGAAACCTGCGACCTTTCGACAGCAACAACCTGTCTGACCCCTATGTGCGTATGTACCTTTTGCCTGAGAAATCCAGCTCCACGCGGAGAAAGACGCAGGTTATCAAAGACAACCTGAACCCTGTATTTGATGAGACGTGAGTTAACTGTGACATGTTCCTTATATGCATTCTTACTTCTGTCATATTTACAGTAATATTATTGTCCTTCTGAGAGTGTACGTTAGTCCCAAAACTCGAAGTAAAAATAAAATTTACCATATATTTAACGTAGTATCTTTGTTCTTTCAACTGCCGACTAAATTTTCCTACAATCGCCAGCGGCTGAACGGATGGTTTAAATCCAGCTAGGGTCCATGCAGGTAGCAAATGTACTGTAAGTCCCCATGGTCCCTAGTATGGTGATCTACCTTCAGTTGTTGGCGATCTATAGCCCATTTTTTACATTGTATTGTCTAGACTACTTTTAAAGATATATGCTAGCTAATCTTTTAACTCAATCTGTGATAATCTAGTGTTTTCTATATTATATGTATGTTATAGTCACGATATATGTCACGATATGAAATATTGCCGATGTGACTTTAAATCTTAACTCACTCACGCACTCTGTCATATTTTGATATGATGATCTTACAAATAACTTTGAACAGTTTTGGTCATATCAATACAAATATACAAATATACAAGGCTTGTTGAGACATATTGTGCTTTTATTCTGATGCTTAATATTATGAGTAATTACCTCACACACTGATTTGGTATCCATGTATTTGAATAACTACTCATATCTGGGCTAGACAAACTGATGCTTAATATTATGAGCAGCCTCACACACTGATATATATGTTGAATACAAGGAAGCTGATCCTTTCCTTAAAAGGAACCTTTTATAATATGGACCCATGAAGGTCCGGTTTACAATATTGATCTTCAGTAACCCATGCCTAGCGAAAGAGGCAACTAACGTGATCGGATGGTCAGGCTCGCTGACTTGGTTGACATTATGTCATTGGTTCCCAATTGCGCAGATCGATGCTCATGCTGTTGATCACTGGATTGTCTGGTCCAGACTCGATTATTTACAGACCGCCACCACATAGCTGGAATATTGTTGAGTGTGGCGTAAAACTAGACTCTCTCACTCACTAATATGGGTCCTGAGTTTAACTCTTTAAAACAGAAAAAGTTCAAGAATGTAAATAAGTTGACAGACAGTGCTTCCAGCAACTACATTGCAACTGAGAACGAAAAACATTATGCCTCGTTTTAGAGTAGTTTTATGTTAAGCCTGTGTCCCTTCCGATCTTTTTCCATCATTATTGAAAGGTGTACACTGACCTGAAACTTTCACTCATTTGCTAGGAAACTGTTTTTCTGTTTTAGGTTTGAGTATCCAATTAGTCCGTCCGAGCTGCCAAATAGGTCGCTGGAGGTCTGCGTGAAGAATGAAGTTGGGGTGTTCTCCTCCAGCAAGAAGATCATGGGTGTCGTCAACCTTGACCTTAACAACCTGGATACGTCCAAGGCAATTACAGAGTGGTGAGTTACCTCCCTTTAACAAACTCTCCAATCTCGAAATACCAAACCTAATCTGGTTTGAGTGTGGATCTGGACTTAACATAATCAGGTCCAAGAGTGGATCTTGGCTAAAACTGTGTTTGACTTGCTCTGGTACCAGTGAGGATCTTAGTTGGAGTATGGACGAAAGCAAGCTAAACTGCTGCTAGCCTACATATAATAATCTGGAGCGGTACCTAATCTTGAGGAAGGCACCTTTTGTTTGGGTTCTAAATATCTCATTCATGAAGGCTCTTGTGTAGGCTCAGCTCAAGCTTCAGTGCATCCACCTCCATGTCAGGTGGTAGAGTACAGAAAGCAGAGTGCCTGTAGAGCAGAATGTCAGTGAGAATAGTAAGATTTATGGATGTCAATTCTTTATTGTGAATAACACGATGTTTCGGAGTGTATGCTTGCTCCTTCCACCAAAGGAATATATAAGGTGACGCTTAGCATTAACGAGATGAAACAAGACTGGTCAGCTTGTTGTCAGTGTAATGTGTCTGAGACGGCCATCCATGTTAAACGGTGGTATATTATCACCATAATACCAGCAAAGCACACAAAACACATGTATCATCATCCCAGTATAACTGCAATAACCTTCAAACCCACTTCGTCTTACATCATCTAGCTGGGGCAGGGTAGCCTAGTGGTTAAACCGTTCGCTCGTCACATGGGTACAATGTGTGAAGCCCATTTCTGGTGTCACCCGCCGTGATATTGCTCAAAGCGACATAAAACCATTCTCACTCACTCACTCATCTTGCTCAGTGTTCTTTGGGAAGTTGGGTTGGTTACGAGGGACACTTCCACGGTTGTGATAATTGAGTTTAGTTTCGTCCCAGTGAAGTACTGTGTAGAGTGGAAAGCTTCTTTGCAATATCATCTTCATTGAGCTGTAGTATCCCTAACTAAGAATGTTGCCTAAAACTGATTGTTTCTTCAAATGATTGGATAGTGATATGACAGAGTGTAAAGGATACTATGGCGAGTGTGTGATCATTATGCGAACTATATCACAGCAGGGGAAACCAGGAACATTGAACGTTTCACAGAATCGAACCAAGAGTTTCAATACAATATTTGAATGTCTTAATTGTGAGGCATAGTATTCCAGTAACACTGGACTTTATCAGTCCATGTTCACAAGATAATAGTGTTTGATCCCTGTGCCTGTTTATCAGTGAATGATATTTTCCTCAATACTTCTCTGTAAAGGATTAGTTTGCAGCAGATGTCAGGTGGCAGGATTGTGAAGTACCTACATCAGTTGAATCTGTAGTGGTAAACCATTAACAGTCCATGTTCACAAGGTAATAGTGTTTGATCCCTGTGTTTTCTTGTGTCTTCAGGTTTGACTTGCGCCCCGAGGACAACACAGAGAAGATTTCCCTGGTGGAGTCTGACGTGTGACTTTGCAATACAGTGAAGTAAGGTGCTGAGGTGACATTTCTTTACTTGGTTCACAGATCTGACTCACAATCAGGAGTAAATTCGATTGAGAGATCAAAAAGTCATTCAAAAATAAATTGCGATGAAAAATATAAAGTGACAAAATCTGTAAACCAAGTGAACCTGTCTGAGTTGAATACTCAGTAGTGAACAACGTGCTGTCATCAGTCTGTCCAGTACTGCTACTGCTTACAATGCTCCACGACTCTAAGTGTCGGTAGTCTAGCTGCACAGGTCTTCTATGTGACCTGTTTATCAATGAATGGTATTTTCCTGAAGACTTTTGTGTAAAGGATTAGTATCGAGCAGATGGCAGGATTGTTATGTACCTGCATCAGTTGAATCTGTGGTGTAGAACCATACATGCAGGTCAACAGCTGGTGACAGGTCGACCTGTTGGGATGTAACTGCTGCAGTAGGTATACGGTATTCAGTAGTGCTGCCATCTTGTATAATGTGCATAGAATGTTCACCATCATATTTCATCTGCAATTTAGATCTGTATGATGTTAGACTTTATGTCTATTTTTCTGTCATTGTCCATTTTCTATGATGCTGGGTGTCCAGTTAATAATTAACAAGTCATGCATCTATCTACATTATCTATGATGTTACGTCCATGCTGGACCATCATGCTATATATATACTCACCTGTATATCAATATCTGGTCCTCCATGTCAGCATAATCTGGTTTGTATTGTCCATCTTTTTACGATTCTTGCTCCTCTTGAACTTCATCAGCATTATTTTTAACAAATTTAATTTTTACTTAATCAGGTTTCAGTGATTCTTTTTTTGTCAGCATGACCATCACATGGTTTAGAGGGTATTTGTGGCTTGGCTGTGTAAGGTTTAGAAATTCAGAGTTGTGTCCCTTTAGGCATGCCGGAAACTAATGATCATGGGTTCAAATCCCTTGTTTACCATGGTTATTTGTCCAGGTTTGTCAGCACAATGCTAGGCTTGTTGATTTCATCAAAGTCCTATCTGTCAGAGACCTACATTACTTTAGGCTTCCTTCGTCATGAGTCCTGATATAACGTAAAGCTGAAATACTGTTTGAAGCTGCAGTAAAATCCAACTCCCTCAGTGGATTTGAGGTGTGCCTGAACACGAGGCCCATTTGTCCATGAGAACGTAGTGCTATGACTACCAAGTTTGGAGGCATGTTATTCTCAGAGGTCACAAGAACATGAGAGGTATGCATTCTCTGTATCTTCAGGGCTTGTGTTTCCAGTAAACCTACAGTAATGACTGGATCCATGTTGAATGGATCCATATCGCCTGGATCCATATCGACCATTCAGCATTGACACTGCCTTGCAACTCATGGTGATTGACAGTCAGACTGAGCAGTTTAGCAAATCAATTTTTTAATTACAAATCAAGGGCGGTTAATTTGAAATCACAGGATGGATGGAGGGGCTAGTGTACGTTTAATGGGAACCCTTGAGATACAGAGAAAGGTGCTGGTGTTCTGTGTCACTGCTAACTGTATATGAGGTGGTTGTTAGTGTGCTCCTATCCCTATTGTGTTGTTCTTGTAATATGTAGGTTGTGATGATGTAGAGACTAGGCGTTCTGCAGCTGACATCACGTGGTGCATCCTTAATGTCTTTCATCCTGTAACATCAATGTTCCATCCTGTATGCTATATATGCAAACTGTGCCATTGTCCATTCAGGTACTCTATATTTTCGATGAAATATACTTAATATGAATGTCTATAAACAAAAAACGTTACTCATAATATTTTGCAAATACTGAAATATCAAAATGATATTTTTTCTGATAAATGATGGTTATGTGAATTGTGTTAATTCATTAATATGAAATATCTTAAGTGTCTAGGAAATTGTATAACTCAATGAATAAACTCAAAGATTGCATGTTGTGGAAATTCCTGAGTCTACATGAAATTGTAGTTAAGATTTAATAATCCTGACTGCACTATTACATTGCTTGGTAAGTTATTCTTAACTCAGCAGCTCATACAGCAAGGTTTGAGACTTGACAATTGTCTTCCTTTTCAGGAATAAAGAGTCTATTTTTACATTTGTGAAACAATATAAAATTTAGTTTTCAAGTGATTTTGTAATGGATTTTTTCTTTTTTTTTCTTAATTATTTCAGTAGCTTTTAAGAAAAGTAGACACGCATATATATTTCTCTTCCAATCCTACTGGTACAGGTTATCAGATACTATTTCTGTGATCTCATGCAACATATCACTGCTTAGCTGCAGAAACAACTGTGTAGTACTTAATGGTGATAAAATAACATAACTCACAGAAGGTGAGATTGTGCTATAACAGATGTTATTACCCAGTTTATTTATTAGCTATTGTCCATATACACCTGCTTGAGTAATGTATCATGTGTTGGTTTGCTGGATTGTTCATGCCTGTTAGTGGTTATAGTGTTACAGTGACAGGGATAATTCTTTGTTGGGATATTGATCTGCCTAAAAAGTCCAGTAGGTCCTTTTTTCAAATGGAGTGCCTAATGAAAACTTCATGAGACATTACCATAACTGATCAGTTGGTATACTTCCAGCATAAGAAAACTTATTAAAATTAAGCAATGCTCGAGATTAAATGAAACTGACTTTTCATTCTTGGAATTCTCCCTGTCAGTTGTATTCCTTTGAATATATTATGCTTGTCTGAGGATATTAGTATGCTAGAACTGTTATATCTATTAGCTATATCTGTATGCACATGTTGTAATGGCTTAAAAGCTGTGGTTTGTGTTCTTTCATAGCCTGGGCTGAGAACATAAATCAATGATGAGTTCGACAACTGGGTTGCCTTTATGTCACATAGTGTATAATGTATTTGGATCTGTTCCAGTGTAAATGCTCAGCATAATGCAAGCTGTCTTGATTGGTTAAATCATTTCCATACATGATTGCACGACATGTCAATTTGTTTAATACGTATGTACAGGGTTGCATTTACATCGATATTTGAAAATACCTCATACACAGTGCGAGAAAACGAAATTAACAACCTTGTGAAAATAGTTTGGCGGG
>NW_025766612.1:0-30370 GCF_003918875.1 Haliotis rubra
AAAACTCGAACATGGTTTTAGAAATTCTTTCACGGTGAGTAATTTTTTTTTTGGGTGTTAAATACAATAAAATAGTGCACATAGTGCATTTTATTTTATTTTTAACAATTATTGTCAAACAGTGGAATCGAACCCTGTGGACTAGAACCACAGAGATGGCCCATTGCTAAGTCGTAAAGACAACCAAATTTGCCGTGGGTTGCGACCCCCTGTGTCAGTTGAGGACGGGATTCTGGTGGTTGAGGGCACTGGTTCAGGAACAGTGTTCCTTTGCTCAACACCGCTTCCAGGGTGGTAGAATGGGCCCAGTTCTATCAATCGGTTGGTCGTGCCAAGCCCTGTGCATTATGTTATTGCAAAAATTACGCTACGAAAATGTTTTGTCAGTGGTCTTGGCCAAATAATATTTCCGCTCTGAATTTCAAAACCAGTAATGCGAGAGTCGTATGCCCAGAGGTGGTAGCTCATTGGCCAATCTAATTGGCCAATCTTTTTTTAGCTTTTCTACTGGGTATCCGTGGTGCTGCAACTTTTGTAGATCCACTTGATTCTAGCGTTGACTTTATGATACCCCTCTGCCACGTAACCCATACAGCAAGTGGGCGCTTCCCCAGGAAGCTGCCCAACTGAACCCGCCAAGAACTTCCCTGGGAATATGAAGGCTCCCCAACACTGCAGCCTTCTGCATTACCCAGCGTGTCAGAAGGGCTGTGCTCCCGGTGGAGAACCTGGGCTGGGATCTCTGCGTCAGAGATCAGGAGGTACCAAAACAATGACAAACGGAATAATGGGAATCTTGTCAGTCATGTTGCTGTCAAAGGGACAGAAAATTCACCAACATGAATACATTTAATGAATTTATCAAAAGGACAAGGTCGGGTTTACTGACAGGGATTTTCCTGAGGCTGGGCGTATTCCAAAGAAGTGAAAAAGCATATTTGTTCATGACATATTCTATGGTCGTACCATGGATGGAACTCGAGGATCAAAGCCACAAGCATGCAGAAGACGTTAAATGACTCTTGTAACTTACGAAACGAGTGAGGACTAATGAATGTAAGAATGAAAAAGAATATATGCAAACAAGGACAATATTTTCTCCTTTCCTCTCCTTTTGACTTATTTAAAACCAGGGTCCAAACACCCAGGGAACAGCCAATAATTTATAAGTAGCGGCCGCTGGGCCCGTATTGTATTGATTTTGCTGACTGATTGCAAGATAACACCCGTCCACTTTCCGGGCGTTACAGGCGGAGGTATCTGTTTCTTTTCCGCTTGCATGACGTTTGTATCACCTCCAAAACAATCTGGAAACATCGGTGATGAGGGCGTGGTAGGGAGGAATTAGCGATCACTGAACCAGGAGGCATTGAAACAGTAGTCATAACATTTATTTTTCTGTATAAGTGGAGACATGTGATATTGTGATTGTGATATTGTCACATAGAGACCGCCTCCGTGGTGTAGTGGTTAGAGCGTCCCCAGAGTGCGGAAGATTCGCGGGTTCGATCCCGACTGCGTCCTACCAAAAGACGTTAAAATATGGTACTTTGTTGGTCCCTGCCTGGCGCTCGGCATTAACGGTACAACAAAGGACTGGGCGGCTCGGAGTCAGTATAATGTTTTCTGAGTGGGGGTATCTCATGCTTCACTGCGGCTATGGTATCTCAGTGGGCTGCAGCACTATAAAACCAGCTTTAGTCTGGGCTAGTACAAGCAGCCGCACATGCACATACACACGCATGTACGTCGTCATATGAGCGAAATATTCTCAAGCACGACGTTAAACCCAATTCCACCACTACCACATATATCTAATGCATAATTTCAACGTTTTGTGGTATAACATGTTGTCAATGTTTAAGAATACGGATCTAGAAATGTAGGATACACGTAGTTTATATTTTATTGCAGCAGCCCACTTCATAGGTAGTGCCTGTACCAGTGATGGCGACTGTCATGTGGCGACCTCTGTGTGCAATGATGGAGTGTGCACCTGTCAGATTGGGCTCTGGTTTCCCCTCACAACAGGCCTGTGTCACTGGTAAGTTAAATAATTCATCAAATTGTCACGTATCATACAGGGAGGTAGTTCAGTGAGAAGGTATATTGCCATGGTTATAACGTGTGAAGGTCATATGTGATGTCCTTCACCAAGAAGATCGTTTTTCTGTTATATTACTGAAGCCCTGGGCGCCCAGCGTCTGTACGATTTGTGCCCTTAAGGTTGCCTATGCATAAAATAGATTGGTTGAGATGGACATGATACTTGATCATGCAAAGTATTACATACTGCATATGTAACAAGTACAAAATATACAAATTGTAAATGTTCTGGAAATGCAATCTATTTTAACATGTCTTGTCTTGTTTACCTGTTTGGGGTCAATTCACAACACATTAAACAGTAATACAATTGCCAATGAAACGGATTACATTTTCACATGTCCATGATTTATTTATAGTCACCACTGGGTCATGGGTCGAAAGTAGTTCCTATGTAAATTAGCCAAATCTTAATGAGGTCATTTTGATTGGATGTTGAAGTTAGATGCGTTTGGAAAGTGTGAAATTTGTTCACTTGCTGTGTTTCTCCCAACCTGGCAAGGTGGTTGGAAAGTCATGGAAGGAGGATTGTGAATTGGTGAATTACAGGTCCTTGGTTGGTGTTTTTGTTTGTGCATGTTGGTGCCTCACAACATGTAGCCAGTTTGAAACAGGTTGACTTGTATACATACACAAACTACAGCAATAAATCCGGACTTTCAGCCCCAGATATATTTGTCAGGATCCTGTTACAGTCCCGATTCTCGGAGGGTCTCCATTATACATAACATCATCGATTTCAACACTTGATATTCACTGGAAGAGAAACCATTCAACCGCAATGTCATTGTTCTTTGGGGTTGTCCTGTATCTATGTGACTCCGGTAATAACTAAATAATGCAGTCTTGACAACAAAAGTATGTGAGCATGAATCCAAGCTGTCACGGTAACTCATAGACTCTACGATATTTCTGAAATTTCGTATACTGCAAGTGCTAAACTTACAACCTGTTGAACAGTTATATCCGTGGCCGAATCTGCTCCTGGAACATAGTCCACAATTTAATGGCGCATCCGACAGATCATGTGAAGTTTCTGTCCCTATTTGCATCAATGTGATTGAAAAGACTTAGGAAATACATCGCCTTTTGAAATGTATCGCTTGCTTCCCTAATGACACCTGTCGTCAGGTATCTCATTGTTAGTCACCTGTGAAGAGCCACCTCCTCGCTAAGAGTTCTTCAACCCCCGTGTGGACCCGGGGCATATTTATTATACAGCACCCCATTGCTTGTCGTAAGACCGATTTGGGTTGCCCTATTTGCCGTGGAGTTGCGCCTGTGTCGGTTGAGAAAGGGAGTCTGGTGGTAACGGGGGAAAAAGGATCCTGGAACCGTGATCCTTTGCCCAAGACACCACTTCGGCCCCTAACTTCACCTACACGGGTGGTAGAACTGGCCTGATTCTATCAATCGGCTGGTCACGCCAGGCCCTGTGCATGGTGCCTATTCTAAGTATTCTTGCACATTTGACCTAGTCATTTCTATTTGTAATATAGAAACTATTGATATATTGAATTGCCTAGAGTCCCTATGCCAGAAGGCGGTGGCTCATGGAATAATCTAGTGATGTTGACCTCCAAATTCAGTGGTGTATCCTATTTCTTGCCATGGGCAGAACCACCCTGACATTTAATCAGGTACATACAAATACTGCGTTTTGTGCTCATATTCTCTCTGGACTATTACACCCTGTATCCTGGAGTCAGGATCTCGGAGATCCGGTGCTACATGACATTGTCCTTGTTGACAGTCCGTGGTGGTTGGGGAGCAGGGGCTGAAACTTTTTTCCTTTCATCATGACACAACAAATGCCTGGTTCAAAATGGAAATATAAAGAAACGAAGAATTGAAACTGTCGATCAAAGACCCTTTGTCTACACAAATGATGATTCCTCGGCTCGTTTCCTGGTGATAGAAGCATTGGTTTATCTCCCCATAAAACTCAACCCTTTTGCTGTTTCCAAAGTTTGTATCTGGGATTTGTGGGGGATATAAAAAGTTACTCGTCTCCGTAGTGGCTCGCTTCTGAGTGGAGTGTACACGGAGACAGCAATCGTTCAATATTTTGTCAATCCGAACATTTGCAAATATTGACGTTACTGTAATGCACAGAATACTGAACACGATGTCGAGGCATCACACGTGACAGTACTCGCCGCTGCAGAGCTACAAGACAAGATATTACAGCTGTCAAACGTTTCACTGTTAAAAAAGATGGCGTCTTCACAAACACCGATCACAAATCCTGAGGCGCAGCCGAAGGAAATATCTGTTTATACACATAGCTGTACACGCCAACACTAAAATTTCGAAGTGATCAGCCGTTTCAAGCAGCCACATTCCATCTAAGGTCAAGGTCATTCGTACAACCCGTGTAATGTGTCATATGATAGATTTGACGGGGTGTACGGATTCAGTACACCCTGGCAAATCCGCTTTTCCATGGTTTCGTAATGCTTTGGCTATTGACCAATCAGAATTCGACAATTTTTTTCTTAAGGGTAATAATAGCACTTATCCCTTGACTTTTGCGCGAACATCACTTCCGCAATCAATCAAAGCAGGTGTATTCCAGTATCGGAGTGGAAACATATGTGCCATTTCCACTCCGATGCTACAAATCTCAGAAATTTGGGCATGGCTCGATCTGTGATCTGTTATCGCTGTGGTGATAGTCACGAAACCACAGACTGCAATAAAGAATTTAAGTGTGCAAATTGTCATGGCCCAACATGGTGCTTCCTCTAAATCCTGCCCAGTGTGGCAAAAGGAGTCACAAATAATGAAACTAAAGTGTGAAAATATATCTCCTACTTTGACGCAAAAGGTTACTATAACCTGAGGTCCCAAGTCGATCAAACATCACCTATTCTGCTGCAGTATCTCGCTCTGCCGCAACAGCCTCTGTGACATGCCAGACTGACCTGACGTGGGTCAAAACAGAAAAACCCGTGAATTCAACTTAAATCAAACCATCGACTTCCCAGTCACTACAGCATCATCTGGATCTGAGACTGAGACACAATCAAAAACATCTGACAAACAGCCCGACACACTTTACTTGTCGAAGACAAAATGAAAAAAAAAAATAAAAGAAACAGACACCAACCATCCCTTCTCCTTTGCATCCCTTGTGATGTAAGAATCACAGTCAAGCATGTCGTCCTGCTTGACTGTATTGATTTTCAATCACAAGGGATAAAATATTCAATGTCAAAACATTGAAGGATCTTTTTTAGTAATTTTAACTGTCATTTTAATGGTGATTTTTGTAAAGGAAATAGAATTATTAGATACTTTTTGAATAATATGTGTGGTAAATAGATAAATGGCATTTTAAACCTTGTAGGATAAATTAGCAACTGCGACTGTTAGTGGCTGAACCCTCAAAGGGGTTAAAGTATCATAAAATAATTGTCATCCTGAGGAGGGTATGTAAGTCCCAAAACTATCAAAGTAAAATTTAAAAACACCAGATTTTAAACGTAGTGGTTTTGTTCTTTTAAAATTCGGCCTAAACTTTTCCTACAATCGCCAGCAGCTGAAGGGATGGTATAAAATCCATCTCACAGGGTCCATGCAGGTAGCAAAGGCACTGTAAGTCCCCGTGGTCCCTATTATGGTGATCTACCTTCAGTTGTTGTCTTTATATTGTATCGTCCTCTATAGTTAAAAGTATTAATTACTAGTTTTAAATATATATCTGTGATAGTCTTGTTGGTTTTATACTGTCCTTTGTTGACAGGTATTTTAAATTGATTACCTTGTTTTCATCGCTATATGGCTGTAATATTGCCGATGCGGTGTAAAAGTTTAACTCACTCACTCACTTCTCATAGTTCCCTCTGCCTTTTGGTTTGGTACCTCCTGTTCACAGGAGTGTTCTCCGATTCTTCGCCGGGGCACATCTCTTCTGACACTATGGGTAATGCAGTAAGCTCCAGTGTTGGGGAGTCTCCATATTCCCTGGAAAGATCTTGGTGGGTTCGACAGAGGCAGCGCTTCCTGGGAGAAGTCCCATTCGTTGTCTGGGCTACGTGTAGGGGACAAGGGTACCTGATCTGATGATGAGCTTGACCAGTCTAACTGTACCAGGACCACCATATCATCTCTCTGATGTTTTGTTGGGTTTTTTAAATAGTAATAACAGTACATTTCTATAGCGCATGTCTCAACGGGTGCTCGAAGCACACCACAAAGTTCTGTGGGAGAGTTCATTAGTATAGACAGATGAGGAGAAACTTTTCTGGATGAAGACCTTCTATATTCAGATGATGCGACGTTTCGATAGAAATTCTTTTAGAATGCTGCCTTGTAAATTTAGCTGACAACTTATATATAATGTGAAGTCTCTGTTATTTGTTACACAGAGTGTTCTACCCTGGGATCTGGACTTGTTCGTTACCCTGGATACGCCATCTGGGGACATGATGTGAGAGTAAGCACCCATCGCTTGGAGAAACGTCCTGCCCACAGCTCTGCAGGGACGCGTGCCAAAGCATCGAATTCGACGGACATCTGAATCTCTGTATCATCAACACCGTCACGTACCTCCGTGTGAACTCTCGACAGATCAGGGTCAAGATCCTAAATGGGCGTACTACCAACGTAACTGTGCTGCATAGACACAGCTGGCAAAGGGTCAACAACCAACCTAAACCAGATTTCGTAACCTAAAGAAGACTGTACATGTGGCTATGGACATAGATCTCTCTGTCCTGGATTCCTGGGACATTTGTAACTATTCCTGGTCACCATGGATGAAGTCACATCTCCACTATGAAGTTCAAGACAATTTATCAAAGCTATAAACCAATGCCTTCTGCAGGTTATTGAAAACAGTATGTGAAATTGTGGGCTTGCTCGTTGATGGTAACATTTGTAAAATATGGGGGTGGTGGGGGATTTCCCTCCTTCTAAGGTTTTACATCCTCTACCAAAACCGAGGGAGGTGTGTTTTCCTAACATATAAACCGTCAATGATGGATAAATTATAATGTAGATGATCATTTTATTGGAAGCTTCGTGACAATAACAGAAGCGCAAGTAAAATCAATTTGATGATTGCAGTAACTATAAATAGATAATTTCAACCACATCGTCTTCGTCGGCTCGGTGGCCGTGAGGTAGAGCGTCGCTCATAAACTTGAAACAAAGTGGTTCCATTCTTGCTTGAGAAAACATTTGCACTTTGACGATATTTTTTTAAATTGATTTCAGACACTCGCTAGGAAAAAAAAATTCTTTCAAAAGTAAAACCTGGGAAGAGGTATTACGTATACGTTAGCACCCTCCTCAAAGGGGTGATATGGATTTTCAACGCTCGAGCCTACGGGCGAGAGCGTTGAATCTATATCACCCACAGAGAAGTGCTCTTTCCTGCTACCACGTGGGCGCCGAATGGACTCGTACATTGCTTGTTGCACGTGCGTTTCCTGCACCGCCAAAGGTTGTTATCCACATATCAACCTCTGCACGTGCAGATAGAAGGTTGATACACAGAAAGTCAACCTGCTAGAACAATGGACATAACACACCCTAAGTGGTATTATTGCAAACAAATACCTCAAATGCGGTTATTCCGGAAAAACAAAGGGATGCTTAATATATAGTGAGAGCACACTTCAGGTTAATATGGGTAAATATGTCGCTTTATACTGTGGGTGGGTATGTAGCTAATAGCTATATGTTATGGGTAGATATGTAGCTTTATGTTGTGGGTGGGTATGTAGCTATATGTTATAGGTAGATTTGTAGCTTTATGTTGTTGGTGATTATGCAGCTAGATGTTATGGGTAGATATGTAGCTGTATCCCAGGTAACATGCCAGCATTGGAGCCCAGCATTGGGCCACTGCTGTAAAAAAGTGGGCCAATGCTGATTATCAACGTTAGCCCAGCATTGGCCCAATGATGGCTGAAACCAATCCGTAGCCAGTACTGGCCCAGCATTGGCCCAATGATGGCGTGATGCCAGTCTGTAGCCAATACTGTGCCTTTGTTTTGCCAATCATATCCTCCTGGCTTTTTAATCTATATATGTGGTTCTTCATTTATTAAGGCCAAGAAATTGTATCTTGGTTTTCTCTACCACCCAACTCCTGTGTTTGTAACAAACACCACTTGTAAAAATACTGTGAAACATGATGGCACTTTGAAATGAACGTAGGGCTTTGACACTATTGCTAGAAAGTAATTACCAACTGTAAGTTAAAATCCTAAGGTTTTGAACAAGAATGAAATAAAAAACGTTATAACAAACAGGACATATGTTCACATATCATTATATGTCGTACACAAAATATAGAACTTTAACAAATACCTTAGAATTGTGTTGAATTATGAAATTCAATAATGCTGAAAATGTGTATATATCTTAAATAGTTGAATATACGCGGTTGAAAACAGAAAACAAAATTAAATGCATTTTAACAACTTTAATTATCTATCTTATAATAGAATGCAATGAAATAAAAATTTGAATGAATGAATACAATAGGATAGCAGATAAAGTACACAGTTTATTCTGTGCTTGTCTCAGCTGCTGCAGTAGCAGCAGCAGCAGCCTCTTCTTCTGCTTGGCAAGCAGGGTCCTCTCCCTCCTCCCACCGTCCCTGTCCGGGCATATCGGAACCACAATTTAATGTGGCTTTCCGGCTCGCAGTCGGACGCCTTTAAACATACCGGGTTCTTCCGTGCTGCCTCTGAAATGGAAACCAGAAGCTGATAGTAAAATAAATAAAGCTGCTGTATCAATATTTCTCCAATTTCATTTAACATATTAATGTATATTGTTATTATGTATTGTCTTATATGAAGTCAAACTTGCGTAAATGGATCGTATGACTGAGTACTTACTAATAACAACTTCCTTCAGTCTCATCTGTTGGAAGGGTTCTTTCCTGAAGTCCCCTTCAATTCACCTGCTTGGCGACCGAGTTTGTCATTAGCATTGACAAAACTCTGCGTATTATGTCTCCTGTTGACACGCCTCCTGCCAGTCCGAGTTGCCCAACCTGTTGGATTGTAAATTTTTTCAATAATTAACTTCCTAGCGTTTATAACTATATATTATGGCCATGTAAGAGTAATATTCTGTACAACAATCACTATTAATTGGACTTGGATTGTAACAATTGTTTGAATAACTCAAGTAGTGAAAGGAATGAAATTGATCTAAAACAAAATTAATATTTACCGCTGATCTCAATCTGGAGGAATCCTCCAGAGAAGTATTAGTTCCCTCAGTTCCTCGATGGTTTTGAGGGGAGATGCAACTCCTCAGCTGGTGTCAAGTCCGAGGATCCCAGACTGTAGAATCCTCAGGACCTGGTGAAGCAGCTTCTGAAATTCAAGAGCCACTGCTCAGGAGTTGACTCCACGATCTTTACAAGTTCAACAACTTCCCCTGGTAGTTTGAAAATAGAAACAAAATAAACAATTAACAATTGTGCAGGTTGTGGAAATAGTTTTTCATCAGTACTGTTGAGCACAAATGTTTACCATTATCAAGTTGATACATTTTTTAAATAAGTAATATAAAGCATAAATGTTTAACCATTATAATCATACACACCTCTAGTTGCCCCCACTGTTGAACTTGGTGAGTGACTGGGCCTCCATACATCCTGTCGGGACAGCAATGGAGATGGTTCGGGTAAGATCCGTCGCCTGGGGGATCGCCGTGGGCTGGTCGGGACTGACAGTGTAGGTAGGGGTGGAGACAGTGCCACAGGTAGAGAGACTGGAAGCCGAGGAGGAGAAGGCGGCTGGGGAGAAACTCTAAGGCGAGGTGGAGAAGGTGGCATGGGCACAGAGGACTTTGACACTCGTGACTCCTTGCTCTTTGCCACTTGTGTCTCCTCATCACTTGAGCTGGAGCTCGAACTCAAGTACCTGCCAGTTGGTCTGAAATCAAAATAAGTTCGAATTTACAAAAGGAATTTAGAAATGCAAACAATTCAAAGAGCTCAAATTGAAGCCTTTCCACTAAATCATTATCAATTATTTGGTTTTGTAACAATCATCTTGTAATTTTTGTGATGACAAATCATATCTATTTAAAGAAGTGTTAAATGTTTATATTCACGCTTCTAACCATATTCACTCAAATGTATTTTGGTACCTTCTTTTCCTTGACTCTATCATCCTCTGCCTCCCGTGTCGAGGTTAGACTATATCAGTTGCCAGGGGTAGTTTTCTCCTCACCTTGTCATACGATTCTGTAATTATTATAGAACACATTTAATTAACTCATCATTATGCCAGTATGTCATCTTGTTAACAATGACCTATCATTTAATAATAATTATTTTTAAATGAATGAATTAGTATGAAACGTGTTCAGAATTAAAGATAAACTAAAACTACACTGATTAGCTTTAGTCGTTTATACTTCTACCACTACTGTACATGACTGTGATGGTATACAGTTTCCATGTATCCTTGTCTGGGAGGCAGCGCAGGTCTTCACTCCCTTGTCCAGTTGGTTACTGTTTTGAACTTGGGCCAAAAGCAGTACTCTCTTCCATATGGAGCCAAGTGTGTGGCACAATCCCACTTCATTAGTCTTTTTTGGAACTTGACTATGTGGTACATTTCCTGTTATAAAGCACTTGTCCTTGAATTTACAGATTAGAATAGCATCTTTGCACTGTTAAAAGGTTGTGTATAGAATTAGCAGTATCATGTCACTGTTTCTGGTACCAATGAAACAACATATACACTTTACTGAATGTTTAGATGCAGCAAAGGAAGTACAATAAATGATTCTTTTTCAGGTAAGATAACATATTTCTTTTGAATTTGTGATACCACCCACTCTAACGTACAGATGGTCACTTAAATGTGAAACTTTAAAAATTTCAATAGAAGACGATTTAAGTGGATAAGTGAAGAAATCTTTTGGATAGGAACTTAGCATATATCATTAAAATATCTTTGTTTGCATTCTGTACAATATTTTTTATTATCACAACTTCATTGTTAATACTAACACAGCTATTTCCAATTGATTTTGACAAAAAAGATCGGTCCATGTGGATTTCTTTATATTGTGTCACGTATCCTAAATTAGGTAAAATAGGTCCATCTGAATGTTCAAACTTTACACCTTGATTCTCAGAAACATGTTTCATCTTTGTGAAGAGGTACCTGACTTTTCACCTAAACGTCTTATTATCTGCTGAAGGCACTTTGGTGTTCAAGTAGCTTTTTAATTTGCCTAAGAAGCTTTTGAAAAGGAAAAGATGAAAAATTGTCCAAGGGACCAAACCTTTTACATCCTGTGATAGATGTACCAAACCATGCAGGTTATAAACAACCATATCATTTGCCATAAAGACACGAAAAATGTTCAACAAAAAGACACAAATTGTCTTTGGCATAATCGCAATAATTTGGAACTAATTGCGGGGGTTGCTAAACAGGTAATACTGACAAAAGAAGCAGAAAATTTAAGAATATACAGCATTGCACAAAATATCATTTTAGGGCAACCGGCCCAGTATATAATAGAGAATAATCTATATTCTGTTTGCTTTCCATCTATCTATTTCCTAGAGAGATCTCCCTTTTCTACAGAACTCCCTTAGGATGTATTTTGAATACAGAGTTAGCTTATCCTGACAGTTTGTTTATTGCAGTTGCTTCCAATTCTACATCCACCACAGAACAGGACCAGCTTCATCCATAAAAACAACAGTTTTTTTCATGACACCCTAGGCAGACCAAATGCATATAATCAAGTGGAAACTGGGTAACCATACCTATTATTGATAATTGATTCAGTGGTGATCTGAATAAATGATGCTCTTCATCAGCCATTTCATCAAATTGAAGATCCAGTTCTTAGAGGTGCTTTTGTTTCTGGGAATGTCATCTTGTTTAACCATTTACCATTTTTGAAGACACTTATCACAACCAAGGTAACCGTTTGTGGCCTTTCCCTCCTTTAACAAACGCCCCTGGCTGGTGTATCGCATATAAAACATGAAATAGACACTTCAATTTTGAGGCCATTGTGGGTCTAGCCCATCACGCTCAAGACCCTTCATTTCTTCCTACTACAAATTCGTTTTAAATTCACCAAGTTTTTGGTGGTTTGCGGAAGCCCCATAGAAGGGGCCTATGATAAATGGTTGACCAAGAAGGGATGGATGACTCTACCAAGTATTGGCCAGAACTGCATTGAGGTGCTTTTTAAAAGCTCGTCAACCATCAATATTCACTTGGGGAAATTTCACTTACTTTACCAGGAATATTGAATTCCAATACTATCAAGCTGATATGATAAGAGGCTTGGAAATTCAAAATGAAAGTACTGCCCCTGTAATGTTTTTCACAGCGTAACTCTGAGGAGTAAGAAGCAATGTACGCGTGGATCCTTAGGAATTGAAGGGTAGTCATTACGTAGAATTTCTAATAATAGTGACAGAAATTGTTTTTAGGAACCTGGTATTTGACTGCCCATTCGCTAAGTTGTGACATCATTATTTCATCTTTGTCTCTATGTTTCATTTTCAGAGCTGTCATTTTCAGAACTACTTGTTGCATGGCTAGTTTTTGATAATCATGACTTGCATTTTGTTCAAATTCATAAATTGTGTCATATTCATCTTCATCATTAACGACATCTTCATCACTACATGAGCCTTCATCAGAAAATGTTGTTGTAGATGCTAAAATTGGTAACTTGCCTTGTGATACAGACGTTGATGTTAGAGTTTCCCTCAGCATTATATTGGTTTTCAAATAAATCATATTTGCTGGCTGATGCCAAAGCTTCTAAATGATTTGAAACCTTTTTCTAACTTTACGACGAGATGTCCAATACGAGTCATTCTATTTGATAAAGTCAATATACCGAGTAAATACAACGTACAATTCTATCTAAAAATCAAATAATATTTTAGTTAGTCCTGTCGTCCAGACCCTGGAGCAAGAATTTAAAGGAGCCTTCTTAAGTCTAGAAATTCTGACAATTCCTAGATTGCTTTACCTCTGGGGTTCTTTTCAATTTTTGATTAATATGTGATGTTAAAAATGAAAATTTCACTCTATCAATTTTGTATATATTTCAAATACTTTCTTTTTTCAAAATATAATTTGAGGAATTTAACAATCCCAGTCAGTCAGATATGCAATTGTTACCTAATGTGGTACTGAAAAGTATATACATGTATTTCTGATTACAGAAAACAGTGACAAAGTATAATACTGAAACAAAATGTTGCAGTAAATGGAGAGGATGGCCACGTTTAACTCAATGGTGCTTACGTATCAAACTACAACCATTTCAAATAACCCATTTATCTTTTAGTAACATGTTTACATATATTTTTAAAACAGTGACTATATGGTGGACTATACCTTTCTTTAAAAGATCCTAGAATATCACGTGGAAAATGGACTCAGAAATCTGTAAAACCTCCGGACAAAGAGCAAAAGAGTTCGCTCGTCACGCCGAAAGCCGGTGTAAGATTGAAAACATACCCGCGTTGAAAAGGTACCCGGCGGGTACTTTTTCAACATTGAATTATTACCCGGACTCACTTTTCAACGCCCGGGGTCTTTTTTCAACATTGAATAATTACCCGGCTGCTATTGAAAAATAACCCGGGTCACGTATTGAAAAGATACCCTCGTTGAATAATGACCCTCGCTGTTTCTAACGCTGTAAACGTACGTAGCTAATTGAAACACCGTTGATTAGCTTTTTACCCATGTACTTATTTATGTATATTTCTAGCAATATAACTTAATTATAGATTCGTGTTTGTGTTTTAATATGGTCTCTCGCAATTCCGCGTGGAATGGCTTGTGTACACATATTTATGGTTTTATCAAAATGTTTTGTTAAAAATGCTGTCCATACGGTGAGACCGAAATAACTCATTTGTTGGACGACTGTGCCTGTCTTTGATAGACGCCGCAGATCCAGACGGGAACATTCAAATCTTTGATATCGTGCCGATGCACGTCCGTATAAAAATGTTACACATTTCAAAAGAATATAACACTGATAAAGTCATTGCATCTCAACACTTTTAATCAATGTGGAAGAATAAGAAGTCAAGGATATCTAAGATTACAAAAGCAGTAGGAACTACCCAAACTGGGCGTCTAAAAATCAAACTTTCGGCGAAAATGTGAAAAATTCAATCTGGATAACGACAACCTGTTTTTCAAATCCAAATGCGGACCGCTAAGAGTCCCTCACAAGGCAGATGTGCCAGTGTCCCGATTTCTCGAAACAAACTTAAGTTTTAACTCAAATTTCAAACTGAGTTTGACAATTTGAAACAGCTGATTTGTTTAACTCAAGTGCATTTTGAAAAAAAAAAAACCCAAACAACTTAAGTAATCTATCCACCAAACTAAAATTCTCTACTATGTTTGAGTTTTATATCGATTTCAGTTCATTCTGGGAAACACATTTTCTCAAATTTGAGTAAAAACTCTAACTTAAGTCAAAACTCAGACTTAAGCTTGTTTCGAGAAATTGGGCCTGAAGAGCGTCCATCAGGAAATTGGGGCACACCTTGGTGTAAATAAAACGTAACTATACACGCTTTTTTAAATGCAAAATCTACTGATATTCTAATGTAGCTGCGGTTTTATTTTATTTGACCTTTTGACGCGTTGAAGTATGTATATGAATCCGCTATTACCTGTCCACTAAGGCGTATATAGAACATCAAACTTGATAGCAACGTTAGTTTTCGTACAACATAAATTTCCTTTGAATTATACCGAGAACAAAACCTTACACGACACTAGCACTACCAAAAAGGTGAAAAGCCGTGATTGATGAACGTGGATTTTATACGTCATTGACAGAACTATGGTTACATTCCTTCTCTCCTATGAGATTGTTCTGTATTGATCCGATATCCTATAGGTGACTGACGGTGATAGTGTGTTTGGTGTTGTCATGGCTTTAAAAACATACACATCTCAATATTCAGTGTTATCCTAATGAAACTGCAATAATTTTATTTTATTGCTTTTGTGTGCCGTAAATAATCATCTCTAAGCAATTATGTTGTTTTCTTTCACAAAGCTTGTTTTTCTTCACTTTGTTCCTTCACCACAACCAGACATCTCATCCCACAACATTACACCCCACCCCTATAACCATATATCCCCACCCCAACAAGACACATAACGCCTGGACATCCACACCACTACAAGCATAGACCCCCTACCCTACATCGCACGTCCGCATATCCCCGCACACACAACCATACCCCCCTCCCCAACAATCATACATATCCCCACACCCATAATCCCCTCCCCAACAATCATACATCCTCATCCCCACAACCACTTATCCCCACCCCAATAACCAGACATCCCACCCCTGCACATTGGAGCAAGCCCATTAATGGACATGTAAACCAACACAAGAAGTTTATATACAACGCTGTCCTTTACAGGGAGCCAGTGTAAATCCTTCAGGACTGGTGTTATGTGCACATACATGTGTCCATGCACTGCTGTAACGTGTCCATGCACTGCTGATGTGTTCCACAGAGTACACTGTTGCAGTAGTCTAGGCGTGATGTCTCAAATGCATGGATTAGGCATTTTACTGATGGTGTGTCCATGTACCTGCTAATATGTCTGATGTTCCTTAGGTGGAAATTTGCAGATTTGCAGATGATACTAACGTGATTTTCCGTGCTTAATGTTGAGTCAAAGATGACACCTAGATTTCGAGCATGGCTTTCTGGTTGAACAAACGTGTCTCCAATTTGAACTCCAGGGACCTTGAACTTTTATTTTATCTGTTTGGAGCTGATGATGAGAATCTCCATTTTGTCATCGTTTAGTTTCAGAAAATAACCCTTCATCCAACATTTGATCTCAGCTATGCAATGTGTTATTGTCTGCAGGGTATTCTGTACAGAAGATGCAGTTTGTGGCTTGAATCCGAGATATGGCTGAGTGTCATCAGCATAGAGATGATAACTGAGATTGTGGGCTCGGGCTATATCACCAACGGGTATGGTATATACAGTGAACAGAATTGGGCCCAGGACTGAGCCTTGTGGTACTTCATACCTTAATTCTCTGCTCTCAGACCTTACCCCATCGATGATAACTGATTGCTTGCGTCCTGTGAGAACAAACACCCATCCCCACATCCACAACAATACATCCCACCGCACATTCCCACTCCCGCAACCATACCCCGGCCCAGACCACCATACAAACCCACCACTATTATCACACATCCCCACCCCAGCAACCTACATCCCACACTCACAAGAAAACATCCCACCTTCTCACATTCCCATACAAACAACCAAACATCACCACCCCCAAACAACAAATCCACACCCCCACAACCTACATCCCCACAACCATATATCCCACTTCTGCACATTCCCATCCCCACAACCAAAGATATCCACCCTAAGGACCACAAATCCCAAATCCCCCCAATCACGTGTGGGTGAGAGATGCATGGTTGTGGGGGTAGGGATCTAGAGTTTTGGGGGTGGGAATGTATGGTTGAGGTGTTGGGGATGTATGGTGTTGTGGGGATGGACATTACAGTAGTAGGATGTCTGGTTGTTGGCTGGGGATATATGTTTGTGGAGGTGGGGATGTATGTTGGGGGGGGGGGTAGTTATCTGAATGTTGTCACATTAAGTGTCTGAATCGGTTTGCAAAACAACATGACAAAGGTATACCGATATTATTCAGAAATGTTTATGATTGCAATAAACATGGAGAATCAAATTCTCTGTACACAAAAATACACAGAGATATACTGCTCGATACAATGCATTTGACACATTATTTTACTAAACTGAATATATAAAAATACACGGTATGATCAGTATGTTAATAGATTACCCTAAAAATGCATACCTTGCCATAAGGGTACATATATTTGTAGATGAACTTTTTAGACAGATACGTTCCACTATTTGTGATTTTTACTTATGACACCTGTCCTGAGCACTGCAGTTTTTATGGCTTGAAGCCAGTATGAGAGTATACATTTGTGTCACTGGATGATCACGTTTCCCATCTAGTCCAGGGCTGCTTTGCTCAGTTGCGTACTATTGGACATATCCGACCATATCTCACCACCGAATCTGCCACCACTCTTGTCCTGTCTCTAGTTATGAGCAGGATTGATTACTGTAACTCCCTTCTCGCTGGTGCCACTAAGACACAGATAAGGAAACTTCAGCGTGTGCAAAACGCTGCTGCACGTATAGTGACCCAGTCACGTAAATCTGATGACGCTCTGAAACTTCTACATTCTTTACACTGGCTGCCCATTCACTATAGGATTCAATTCAAGCTTCTGTGCCTCACTTTCCGCTGTCTGTCTGGATCTGCCCCTTCGTATCTGGCCCAGTCCCTCACACAGCACCGCCCATGTCGCTCTCTCCGTTCACAGGATAAACGTTTCCTCGTTATCCCCACTGTTAGGACTTCTACGTATGGTGAAAGGTCCTTTTCGTATGCAGCCTCTACAGCCTGGAATCAACTACCTCAATATCTACGTGACTGTTCAGAACTTTCTAATTTTAAATCTTTACTAAAGACGCACTTTTTCAGATTAGCTTATGAGTGTAAACGATAATTCATTGCATTGTTTCCATGTATCTCTCTAATCTTTTATTCTCTCCTATAGTCTGTTTGTATGTACTTCTCTGTCTTGCGCTTTGAGCATGTTGTACATGGAAAACAGCGCATTACAAGCATGCTATTATTATTATTATTATATATTGATCATTTTGAGCATGATAACCCTGGTGATACTAGAATAGATCTGATACATGTCAATAATCACATAATTTGATATCAACAATTATTCAGCCAGGTAGCAGGTAACACGTTTGATTAAATGCAGCAATGGACTCTTTTTGCTTTACTTTTTTTATATTTTACAGCAGTGCATACATACCTATATTTCAACACACAATCAGTGATTTTGCTTGGATAATGTTCTCTGAAATTGTTGACCAGTTCACTATTGTGATTTGTTTTAAAAATTAAAATTGTATGGTGTGTCTCGAAATTGTGTCTTTTTATGATATTTGGATATTGTGTTACCACCTAAACTTATTTGGACTAAAGCACAAACTACTCATCGTACACAGAGTAAAGAGGCAAATATGACATTGTACATGTATTAAAAGAAAGTTGGAAATATACAATGCCAAGTTATATTTAAGATAGTTGATGCTATTATTGTCTCTATAGTGTGTTATGGTGCAGAAGTGTAGGGCACCTCATATTGTAAAATTATTGAAGATGTACAGCATAAAATGTGTAAAACAACAAACAATGATATGGTTTGGTGAGCCCCTCTCAGACTTGAGTACACCAAGGGTTAAATATTAAGTATTGGTGCAAGCTACTGTATTTGGATGAACACTGACTGCCTCGCCAAATCTATCTAATGGACGACACTGGCAGTACAATATGGGCTACTCATATAAAACATATTCTGTTTAGACTTGGATTTGAATATGTCTGGTTAAAACAAGATGTGAGAAATGTGAAGATATTTTTTCACCTTTTCAAACCATGATTATTTCACAACCTACTGCAATCATGGTGCAGTTCTGTGAACAGTTTATCGGATTCTTTCTATTAATATTTCATAATGTGTCCGTTTTCCGATGACATAAAAAACTGCAGCAGCCACTGCTGTATCTGGGGTTGGAGGGGTATATTCAGTTTTATATAATCATAGTGATGTGATTTTCCATATCCAGTAGATAACACGCCAGTGGTCCGATGTGTAATCAACTTCTCGGTAGCATCACGCAGATGTTGCCATACCATGACTATTGTTATACTTTAAGATCAATGCTTATATTGTGTCACCATGATCAACCCCATGCAAAATGGAAGAAAAGATATAGATGTTACATGTATATTGAAATGATGTATGAAAAATAATAAATATATTCTTCTTTATTTTTATTTTTTTTCACACTTACACTTTTGCATAAATAAATTTTCGAATTAATCAGTTATGTGTTTCAAATGTGTTAGATCCATTTATCATTAATTACATAATGTGGTAACAACCATTTTCTAGTTACTATTACTAGGCGTTCAGTTTATTTCCAGCATACAACTGGAGGAAATGGGACCAAATCATCGAATTATACCTAGTCAAACTACATTAATACTAACTATATTCAAGCAATATGGTCGTTAAGATCCCTGTTTTGTGTGTACTATTTCGAGACAACAGCGAGCTGACACGAAATATCAACGCACATGTCGGTGTTGGAAATGGCATATGTGTTACTGTTTACAAATGGCATATGCGTTATTGTCTCGAAACGGCTGAAATAGCAATCAAGATTTACGGAAACTGTCGATGTTTACCGACGAGAGGCCAGACGTTTGTTCAAAGGAGAGGGTAGTGCTAATGCGAGGGTCAGTGGTCAAATATGAAATGCAGTCAGACAAGTTGAATACGATGAGTAGAAAGGTAAAAGCATGACCTACAAGCTCAACACAATATTTTGTGTAGAATCGGGCTGTCCAGTTTCGATCAGGTTTCTAGCATCGCGAGTGTCGCACCTTGTGTGTTTTATGTAACGGGTGTAGAGGTAGAATGTTCTAAAATTTCATTTCTTCACCGATTTTGTTCAAACTTGAAATACATGTTAATCATAACATATGAAAGCAATATACGATTGCGAAAGTCTAGATTTTCATTTTTTTTAAATTAGTGTCTGTTCTGAAGGGTTCGTGAAGAACTGATGTTCTCGGACACAGTACTTGATAGCACAAATACACGCGCGGCAAGGACATTAGCTTTTCATGCTGCACGAGATTCTGTGCGAAGGTCGACCGCTATGATACAGACGTTAAAACTTTCAGTTTTAGGCGCTAGTGACGGTTGTTAATGGGTAAATCTCTGCACGTGATAGACGTTGACCTAGCAAGAAAAGTATAGATTAAATAGAAATACACATAGTCGAGAGAATTATCCATTAACATTTTGACAGTTGCTAGATGGACAGTTTCCTCATATTAAGTTTAAACTTCAGGATTTATTAGTTTATTTCACATTTCTCATTGCGTTAAAAATGTGATTTCACGTTTAGTTGATTATAAGGGGATTTCACGTTTAGTTGTTTATAAGGGGATTTCACATTTTGTTGATTGAAAGGTAAGTCAAAATTTATGAAGTTTTAATTTAATTTTCCACTGCGTAACAGTGTCCAAACAGTGATTTGAATCCATGTGATACAACATATGAAAAATGGTACATCTCCAGGTATTGATAACGTCCTTATAGAAATGATTAAAACAAGTGAATCTAAAATAATGCCCTTTTGAGTAGCAATGTTCAATAAAATATTTTAAATGGTTGTTTCCAACAAATGTGGAGTAGAGCAATTTTAGTTCCTTTACTCAGCTCACACGGGAAAATATATACTTGTGTTTTAAATGAAAGACTAACAAAATGGGCAAATGTTAAGGATAAAGCTTCTGAAACTCAAGCTGGTTTTCGGAAGGGCTATTCAGTTGTTTACCATATCTTCACATTGTATGCTATCATCGAGAAAAATCTGTGTAGAAGAAGGTTTTATAAAAGCTTTTGGTTTTGTAAATACAGATAAACTCTGGAAATTGCTTTCATGAGTATATATAAAACAGTGAAATCGTGTGTCAGAGTTCAATCCGAGTTAACGGTACATTTGGTTTACGGCAGGGTTGTATGTTGAGTCCAATGTTATCCCCATTATTTATAAATGAACTTCCTATAGAAATCACAAATTATGGTAAACATGGAGACAAATTGTTTCCAGATGTACTTGAAATTCTAATGTTGTTATTTGCGGATGATGTAATTCTTGTGTCAGATACTTTTGGTGGTCTTCAGTGCCAGTTAGACACTTTAAAATCGTATGCAGATAACTGGGGATTAACTGTAAATTTAGATAAAACTAAAAATCTTGTTTTTAGGAGAGGTGGGGGAATTAGCGGTTAAGGAAAACTCGCTTTATGATGAGAGAAACATTGAAGCGGTAAACTGCTACAAATATCTATTTTTTGTGTTCGCTTGTAATTGTAGTCTTAGACAAGTTGTCTCAGAGCTTGCAGCTCGTAGTAAGAAGGCTTAAATGGAATTAGCTATAAACTTAAAAGTCACATGCAACCAAAAAATTAAACATAATTAAAACACAATTATCACTTATTCATGACATATAATATACATTGCTGATTATGAAAAAAACATATAAACAAAATTATAAGCGTACAATCGCAAATCAAAAGTGCAATATTTTGTATTTGGGTTTACTGCCCAAGAAACGAAGGAGCCGGGATACCGAACCCAGTCTGAGCGGGTGGGTGTGCACTCAAGTGTAACAGCTGGTTCAACATTTGCAGATGCCCTCACGGCTCATTGTGTGTGTATATATAGAGATGTTGGGTTTTGTAAATACATGCTCATTTTTTTGTGTATAACATTTTGCAATCAACAGACATCATAACATGACATGTGTTCAAGTATCACACCTTTCTGTTTGTGTAATTACATAATGTGACAGCGACCGAACTCCGGCCATAAATCAATGCGTCTTGTTTATGGTGTATAGCCTGATAGGTGTTCAAATTGCATGTGGTCAGTGATCGAAGTTGTGTATTGAATATTGTCATTAGCAGACACCCAGGCAGACACAAAGAGGTCATTAAAACAGACATTGAGTTTTGTCTGTGACAACGACATATCCATATCACAGTTAGAAAGAACGTGTGATCAACATGTTTTAACAAAATTGGACATCTACTTTTGAAAATAGTTCATGCTATAAGTTATAATTCTACTACAATCTACGAGATTTGACACGCACGGTATACAACATTCAAGGAACGCTGACAAAGTTACTTCTGTCATACGTTATGAAACGTGCAACATACTACTGGTCCAATTTCAACAGTACAAAAGTACTCTCGCCATGATACAATTAATCAAAGAGACATAGACCTACAATAACACAACTATATCAGAAACAATGGTGCCATGCCGCTGTAGTTTACGGAAACGTGCTTAGCGCAACGAAAGAGGTCAAAACAAAACACACAGCCATATCCGTAACATGATATGCATTCGTTACGCATTGCTATTTAACAAATTCCAGCTGAATCGGTGCGAAAATGAGCCACTAATGAGACAGGATGGCAATTTTATAATGAAGGTAAAATGCGATGCACAGCAAAACCCGCACTATTTTTGTTGATTCTTACTATTCAGTGAGTGAGTGAGTTTGGTTTTACGCCGCTTTTAGCAATATTCCAGCAACATCACGGCGGGGGACACCGGAAATGGGCTTCACACAATGTACCCATGTGGGGATTCGAACCCGGGTCCTCGGCGTGACGAGCCAACGCTTTAACCACTAGGGTACCCCACCGCCCCTCTTACTATTCAGTACCTACATAGTAAATTTCAGCTGAATTGCTGGAGAAATGAGTCACAAATCGGGCAAAATGGCATTTTCAATATGGCCATATACATATTGCAAGAAGACATATAAAAAAATTCAGCTTCATCACTCAAGTAGATAGTAGTTTCAGAGAACATGTTTTAAAGGTATAACTGAAATTAAAGGCCGTGCCGAATAACAGGTCAAACAGGTAAAATGGTGAAGTAAAGCAAATCTGTTGAGTTTGCTATCTGGCACAGATATATCAACTTTCAGCTGATTCACTGCAGAAATTGGGGACTAAAGAGCGAAAATGTCATGTTCAGTATATGGCCGCTGTAGTCGCCATATCTGAAATTGGATCGGAATGCCTCTAACAACCTTTGGTGTCCTCTTGGTTTGGATCATGTATGTCAAGTTTCAGTCTCATCGGCTAAGTAGTTTCGGAAATGATGTTTACAGATGTCGCACGGCGACGGACATACAGTCAACGACATAAGCTCATCTGAAGTTTGTCCAGGTGAGCTAAAATGTAATCTATGTTCACCATCCAACCAGTGTGCGAAATAGTTTCCAGATTGTACTTACCAGTCGGGCAAGCTATGCCTGAAAGTGTCTAGCCCACAAAACATATCACTTGCCCGAAATTTGAATGTAGACACGAGTTTCATCATTAAACTGCCAATATGATGAACATTTTTATCAGGCCATAATCTTGCATGATGTCGAAGAGAATTATATGTTTTCAAAATCACCCCATGAAAGTTCACTTGCCAGTCGGCCCAGTGACTGTGGAGATTTACTGGCCCGACTGGAATTTTACTAGCCACGGACTAGCGGACCAGTGGCTATTTCGTACATAGCATCAACCCAAAGATGTCCGGTACGTTGCATACGCGTATATATCTTAACATATGTATCTTACTTGACAGTGTTGAAACAACGAGGGTCATTATTCAACGAGGGTATCTTTTCAATACGTGACCCGGGTTATTTTTCAATAGCAGCCGGGTAAATATTCAATGTTGAAAAAAGACCCCGGGCGTTGAAAAGTGAGTCCGGGTAATAATTCAATGTTGAAAAAGTACCCGCCGGGTACCTTTTCAACGCGGGTATGTTTTCAATCTTACACCGGCAGATCTTATGGGTAGATATGTAGCTTTATGTTGTAGGTGGGTATGCAGCTATATGTTATGGGTAGATATGTTAGCTTTATGTTATGGGTAGTGATATGTTGTGCTCATGAAAATCGATATGTAATAAACATTACAGAAACACTCGAAAATCTGTGTTTTAAAAGTTTAAATCTGTTCACCTTATGTTTCTAAATGTATATTTCTGTAACACTGCAGTGTGGATCAACCATGGAATACTGTCAACATTGTAATATGGTCCAATCATGTGATTCTCTCAACATTGTAATATGTGACGTCACAACAGTAAAACAATCCCTCATCAAAGTGTCTTGATCCTCTTAGATATTCAAGTTTTGGTACTGCTACTACATACGATGATCAACAATTCCCAAGCGTTTTGTGGACTTCTGATATGTTATATGACTTGCCCCATCGACGAAATTTGAATAAGATAAACATGCGTAGTGTGTTTTCATGTGACGTCACCATCTCGCTGCGACCCAGGGAATGTCTTACAACATGATTCCCGTGCGCCGGCTTGGGGTCAGGGCCGAGTGTGCTGTGAGTGAGCTATCATCAGGGGCGATATCGAAAGTCATTTCCGAAAATAATTATGTGTGTTCCAATGACGTTGAAATGAATCCTGGTCCCCCTGTCTCTGGAAGATTTCGGAATTCTATTCTCAGTGAACTCCGCAATGTGAAAGATGACCTCAGTTCCCAGATCGTTGATATAAAAGTCAAATTACCCTAATCCACTCTAAATGCGACAAACTGGAGTCAACTGTAAATGAGCTGCAGAAAGAGGTAAACGATGTTAAGGGGTAATTTTGAGGTTATGTACAGTGACTTTGACGCTATAAATGAAACGGTGATTGGGGATCGAGCTCACCTGTGACCGGAGTGTAAAACCTTGGAGTCAACTGTGCAGACTCTTTCAGTGTTGTCACAACTCTAGTGTACAATTACACGCAACCCTGTGAGCTTAAAAGAACCTTCATGAAGCCCGTTGGTATATGACTAGATGGTGGCCACACGAATACGTGCAAACACCTGAAGTTGCGGGTACAGCAACGTGTAGTGAACTTGGACAAAGTACTGTGACTATGTGTCCCAATCCAATCAGCTGTAAATGAGGTACCTCGTTAGGATGAAAGCAACAATAACTCGGTGCGCCTAGTGGCTGCAAGAGATTTGTATGCTCCCCAGGGGAGTTGAGATTGAAAATATGGTGTGCCGTTGAGAATGACATCCAATGATCGAGGGGCAAAATACCAGCGCCTTGAGCAAGAAGCACTAGTTGCCTGGATATATGCGCTTTATAAAATATCCTATAATAATAATATTAATATTTTTTGTACCTGTCTTTACCGATTTAGTTTTTATGATACGGTACTAGTTTTAAATTTAGATCTGCGATTCTTTAGTATTTTTACTGTCCTTCGATGACAAGGTTTTATGTTCTAAACTTATTGATTTTAATTTTATATAAATCGGCTGAAATATTGCCGATGTGACGCTTCGAATATTAACTCCACTCACTCCACTACAGCTCAGTAGTATATATAATGATAGTCCGGGATCAAGTCCAACAAAAGCCTCTGCAAAGCCTTATTTCACAAATAAAGCTTTTGTCAGGCCCTTAGATCTCGCCACCATTGTATCTACTACTTTTGAGCCCCCGTTAATTTCCCGCCCACACGTGGCACTACTGTGCCGCTATGCCACGTTGGCAGGAGGTAACATTGTACCGTATGGTACGATCAATAATTCCTCTCTAACGAATCCTCTACCTGGCCCATCTCTCAAGTAGTACAAGTTCGGCTCGTCTGCTTTGATGTCCACTTTATCTATGTTGTAAGTTTTGACTGACCATATTGGGTCAGTGGCTCGCTTACGGCTATCACCCTCGTGTTCCCCGGCTGGTGAAGGTGCACCTCACTGGGGCCCTATCTGGTATCTGTTTCTCCTTCCCACGCAATGGAGCAGCCGACTCTGCCACTATTGATTTTAGTTTGATAGCGTCTGCTGGTTTCTTGCCGGTGAGACGGGTGGTTTCGTGGTTTATGGCCGACACCACCTGAGGTAACCGAGCTACCCATTCAGTCGATCGTTTTCCCGGGTTGGCCATCTCTCTCGCATACTGATGTCCGAATAAGCGCTCGGCCAAAGTCCTATTGAATCTCAACTATGGCTTGGCTGCGATGGAGCTCAACCGTGCCACGCCTGACCTTTGTATCGTGTTTATCCAGCAGGTGTGACATGGCACCCATGAACTCCCGCCCGGGGTCAACTTGCAGCTCTGTGGGCCATGTCAGTGGACTGCGTTTGTACATGCGTTCGAATCCGCGGGCTACCTGGGCCGAGTCTTTTGTGGTCAAGGGTTCGGCTTCCTTGTAGCGACTGGCCACGTCCACGATGGTTAAGGCATACTTGTACCTCGTATCGTGGGGTAGGAATAGGAGGTCTGCCTGGTGAACGCTATTGGGTATGTTAATGCCAAATTTCCTTCTAGGCACGTAGTGAGTGAGTGAATTTGGTTTTACGCCGCTTTAGCAATATTCCAGCAATATCACGGCGGGGACACCAGAAATGAGCTTCACACAATGTACCCATGTGGGGATTCGAACCCGGGTCTTCGGCGTGACGCTAGGCAATGTGGCGTGGTGCCGGTAAAATAGATCTGCCACAGGGCTTGTTTTCAAGCCACGCTTTGGACTCCTCGGGAATTGCTCGCACCATTTTAGCCAGCTTATGTACGGCGCTAACTCCTTTCCAGTACCCACGCGGGCTGTAGTAAATAGCCTCAAACTTTCTCTGGTTCCGTGACATCGTCGTCGCCCCGACAGGGTATAGTGTTTATGTACACCTATGTTCTTGGTTCAATTTTCTCATGCCCGTACGCGTACGTGTTGATCCCATCAATAGCTATCCAACGTTTAGTGTCCATCGGCGACAGGGACGTCTTGTTTATCGTCAGTCCGTATATCCTATGCCCATCACTTCTAAGTGTGTTCATTTTATGTCTAAAGGTACGGGTCTTGAACAGGGCTTCCTTGAATCTGGCGTGTTTGATGTGTTGTTTCACCACGTACTTCTTAACACCCTTCGCCTTCCGAATCTCACCATTGTCGGCCTTCAGGATGGAGTACATCTTAGGCCTCAAGCCTATGTACTCGGCTATGGGCGTGCCAGCACACTCGTCCTTCATCTTACCTAGGACCTTTTTATTTACCGTGCTGTGTATGGCATGGTCCTTGGGGTAGTCACTGGTGTCATACAAATCGAGGCGTTTTTCATGTCCTCGTACGTCCTCGGTTCGAATCTCCATCAGCAGGGAATCCGTGTCAGTGTACAGCACTTCACACCTGTCGTCGTACTGTTTCTTCAGCTCGTTGTAGTAAAAAGTCGTTGCATCAGGTGTTTGGATAAATCGAGGATGCTCATCCCCACGTAAACAGACCGGTTGAATTTTATGTGGCTTTTCTTCATGTGTAGGGCAACCAGGTCGTCGATTGAATATTTTGCAACGGTTGAATGCCAGGCTGGCTATCAGTCTCCTGAGCTTGTCTTCCTCATTCGAGCCGAACCAGCTTCCACGGTCACGCGTTTCCTCAGGTTCTCAATAGTCTTACCAAACACCGAGTTGTTCATGAGCTTGTAGAGGTTTTCTCAAAGTCACTGGTGGCAAGCTTTCGGAGGTCCGTGTTCATTCTGATGTATGGCTCCATCCAGGGCTCTGGTTGAACACGAGCACCCTGTGTATTTTGGCCAGCCTCATACCCAACGACAGGTACAGCTGTAGGTTGCGATAGTGAACGATGTACTTGGTCTTATTCATTAAGTTGGGCACGAGAGTTTTCAACGTCTGTCACCCGCCCACCTAACAAGTTATGTTGGTACTCAGACATCCAGTCTGGAGTTAACCCTCATACGTTCGGGGGCAAGGGGTAGCTGTTGTTAATGATGTTATGTAATGCCTTGGGGTATTCTAAGTCCACCTCGAGGATATAACCTTTGTTAGAATCGTCCGCGATGCTCATAACATCGACCTCGTGATACTGCAGGCCGATACCCATTCACCGATCCCCTGTGGGTAGATACTGGCTCATGGCCCAACCCGTACAGGTTGTTGGCATCGAGGTAGAGAATATGATTGGTTGGCTTGCTCAGGTCGTAGCCCTTCACATTATTGATTATTTGCTTTCGCCGTATCGTTTGGTTGCCATGGAAATCCGCCTCGCAAAGCCTTTCTCAATGAATAGGTGCATGTCGTAATCGGTAAGCAATTCCAACTTAACTCCGGTCTTTTTTCAACAAGGCATCCCACGACAGACCTGGGCTGGTGTAATACCATCGCGGGTCGAGTTTATACTGCTTGAAACATGTCCTCCTAAACGTCTCTCAAAAACACGTCGGCTAACAGCAGTACATCTGTCCTCAAGTACAGGTCGTGATAGTCACCCAGATTCTTACAACCCAGTTTATTCCATACATTAATCGTGTGCGAGTAATCGTCTTGGGTGATTGCCGAGTCTGTCAGATTGCTGTAAAATTCTCTGATGGGAGGCAGTCGGGTCTCGGTGAACTTGGCCCAACCATCCATGTACTCTTAGGGGTACACACCCTTCCTCATCAGCAGCGGGGTCGCGTCTCGACGTCGGTGTATCGATCGGGTGATGGGGAGGGTATCGTTGGCTTTGACAAGACTGTCAAGTGACGACAGGAGGAACTGAACCGAGTCGATGAACCTCAGGCCATTCAAGCTGAAGGAGATGTATCTCTCCATGTTGTTAGGGATGCGTCAGGTTGCCGCCATGACTTTCGCGATGGCCTGCATGATCAAGTGAGAGTCGTACCCTCTCAAGTTGTGGGAAGACCACGGGGATGTTTATTGTCTTGGGGTGATTCTAAGCTTGAGGTTACATACGCTGTGGCGGCACCTCTATCCTTACCGGTGACGTGGCAGTGATCTCACCAATCACCGTTCAGTGGTGAGTCACACACGTGGCAGTTAGTGCTACAGGCGTGAGCTAGCCCGGTCGGCTTGGGTCATACGTATGGGGAGCGACTGTAAGCAACAGTGCATTCTGATAGTTTTTTCTTCCTCCTGCAAACACTTCAGAAACTTTTCAGCCGCGTCGGGACCCCTATACACTACGGAGCTTTCGTTTTCCCATCACAACGGACGACCACGTATCCAAACCCACAGGCCTCATGCTCCTGTGTTTTCTGTGTGGTTGGGGTACCCCCAACAGCCTCAACGGGTTTGACCAAGGCTTCAAAGTCGGCGTATATGACATAAGGCACAGACATTTGGTTCTTGTGGTTGCCGAATTTTAGGATATTGTCACCTTCCTTGGGCATGTCAACTCGTATGGCTGTCTGCCCCACGCCTTGGCAATCCTCCCGGTGGGATTCTAATAAATCAGCTCGGCTGAAACCGTGCAGGCATCGTACACAAAAGTGTTTTTTCCCAACGTGTTTCGACTGGTCGTGCAACAGCCTACTGAGATGTTTTATCCACGTGTAGTGATACTTTTCACCTTGCTGAATCATGAATATATTGATAACGCGGCGACCCAACGCTATTGAACCTGTGTACTATTGTTGTGTTGCCTTCTGCGGCCCTAATACGTTTATGGCTATATCATTCTGTTTTCTATCTTTAGTGATCTGGGATATGGGGGTGGGTTCATCTATACCATCCCAGTTGAGCCCATCGTCTTGGGGATAGCTAGAAAGCCTGTTCGAATTAGTGTCAGCTGGAAACAAGGCTGACCTGATAGCTACCCTCAGGCAATCGTCTCCTCTATTCTTGACGTTGACCATGGCCTGTTTTTTCTTATAGTAGGGAGGCAAGTCTAGGTATGACCCGCCTCTGAACGGCATGTAGTTAGCTATGTCTAGATAGACATTATCGATTTTATCAACAACCCACCCGGACCCCATGTGTGTGTAGCGTTCTAGGTATTCTCGTATCTGCTGAAAACTGGTATCGATTGATGCGTCTATGGTCTCTGTATGAGTCACGATTTCCTGTTTACCTCGGAAGTAAGGCTGAACGTACTCAGTGACCCCAGCCCCCACCTGCTTATCGAGTGACATTTTCACTGTGATCTGGGAAACTTTATACTTCCCAGATTGTTTAGTTCCTGGTTGACTTTATCAGCTACCACAGAGGCTTGATATCTGTGATGCTCCATGTTCCTATCAACATGCCATGCGCCAGCCTCTCAAATAGTTGCCTACAGCGCTCAGTGGGTATGGGTATGAACTGCAGGTCAGCTCTATTCTGCCGTAATAGTTCTACAAGCTGTAGTTTCCTCATCCTAAGAGTAAACAATCACACACTCAGCTGTCTCTGTCGATCTGCTTGAGCTCATGAATAGTAGTCATGAGTTGCGTACACACCTAAGTATATCAATCTTCTAATTGGGCCGCTGGCAAAGGAGTGTAATTCTACAACCTTGATAAAAATAGTGAGGCGCCCATAAAATCCTTTTAGTAAATATCTAGATAGACCTTATCCATTATTTCCCTCGACCCACCAGAACATGCGCCCAGTTCAGTAGGGTGTTTTGTATTACTTGCAACGGAGTTGCCAATTAAGTATATCTATCTCCCATGCACATCTACTCGGCTCCCCCATCAAAGTAATTCCAAGTGTGCCCAGCCCACGGCACATCCAAACC
>NW_025766613.1:0-30365 GCF_003918875.1 Haliotis rubra
TAAACCCTTTCATCCAGAAATCAAAATGTTTCAGATTGTTAACATTTTCATATGTTTTTCTTATTTGTTTTATGACGGACAGCATGTGTTTGGTCCGGTAAACTGAGTGAGTGAGTTGCCTAAATTACACATGTATGTCCCAGATAAAGGATCACGTGAATGATGATGTACATGGAAAGAGTCGAACCACGAGACATTGAAATCTGCGAGTGAGAAACATAAGTGCTTGGTGCGCAATATGCAATGTCGTTGTTTAGTTTGCAACACACATCGCTTACATGGTAAATTTAGAAACAGTCTATTATTGTGCAAAAACACTTCAGTTTTGCTGTACTCAGTTTAGAGTGACACAATTCTTTTATTAAGAGTGAATGAGTTAATATAACGTGATATCGGCAGTATTTCAGCCATATTGTGACGAGAATATGAAGATAAATACTGAATGCAGTTTCAATAAGAAGTTTGTCATCGATGCACAGCATAAAAGCTATATTATCCCGTTGTGGCGGTGGTAGCCAAGCTCACAATATGCTTAATCAATGAGCAAGTAAATTAATATTTATTGTCACATCAGCAGTATGCCATGTATATCTTGACTAAAAATCTAATACATTGATCAAAATTAAATTATATGATATAAACTGTCGACAAAGTGCAGTAAAACACTGAGATTATCATATATAGAGATTTCAAACTAGCATGTAGCTTTAAAATTATGCCACAGTGCAAGACAATACAATATAAAAAAATGGGTTCCAGATTACCAGCAACTGAAGGTAGATCACCGTACAGTACTTCTTGTACCTGCATAGGTCCTTAAGTACTGTCTGAAGTAGAAAAAAAACCCTGTTTTTTTCACATTTATATCTACAATGTATGTAGATAAAATGTGAAAGTGTGAGTACTGTAGGTCGCCATGGTCTCTAGCATGGTGATCTACCTTCAGTTGCTGGTGATCTCTAGCCCGTTGTTATATTGTATTGTCTGTACTATTTGTCTAATTTGCTAGTTTTAATTCTCTAACTGTGATAATCTAGTTATGGTACTGTCCATCGTCGACGGGTTTTTGTAATTCAATTGAGTTTTATTGTTAATTTATAACTTTTAAAGTCACAATATGGCTGAAATACAGCCGCTGTGACTATAAATTTTAACTCATTCACTCACTCACTGTGAAAGTGTGAAATGTCTAAGTTCGGCCTTATTACAGTCTCAGAGGTAGGGAGATAGGGAACGTGAAAAATGGACTTTACTGATGCGAGATTTGTGCAGAAATGTGCAAGGCGCTATTTTCCTAAGTCCAAAGTGACTCTTTTAGGACAGACCATGGTTTTGTGCAAATTAGTGTGCGATGACATTGCATTTGAAAGGACACTTTTTAATTAGGACCATTTTAAAATTAGACTTAGCTTCATTATAAACGATAGCTGACGTAAAGAAAAATAAATTTAATATTGAAACTATAAAGGATGCAGTTACCGTGGAGCCTCATTATCACTGTAAAAAGAAACAGGTAGGAAGGATCGTCTCAAAAGCAAAACTAGGACGGGTGTCGCAGACGGTGGTTGAGGTCGGGGTTGGGGATAGAGATATCAGCTGTCTTTTACATATCTCAACATAAACCTTATGAAAGAAAGACACGTACGGTGTTAATCAATTCATGAAACATATCCAACACACATGAAAAAGCGTAAAATATATTTGAGAGGACCCCTTGTGCGTGCAAGGCAGCACATGCATTTCATGCCAGGTGAGTCAATGGTCTGTCGACATACATGGATGAACAACCTAATTGACATCTATTGTCGGATCTATTGTTTTTAGCAGCCATTCGTATTATTTCTAACTCTTTTTTTTCTGGATATCCTATTACGCATCCCACTGATGTCGGTTATTCGACATATGCTATTTGCAGATGTGTAAATTTTAGGGATACAGAGTAACAGCCTAATTGTTTTTCTTCTGTTTCCGACAGTACTTTGCTGGATTTATAACGTCCCTGCAGCCGCTTAAAGATTAAACCATCACTTAAAATGAGAAATATTGGTAGTTCAATATTCCTCCAGTACTTTCAACAAGAAAGCATGCCATTTACATAATGTCGAGGTGATAATTATCATACTATTTGATATTCCTAATACCTGTGTATTCTCCAGTATTTGTAACAAAAACTGATGTCATTCTGATGCTGCAGAGCGTATACTACAGACTCTTGGTTTCCAGGCAAAGTTTACCTCCTACAAGAAGTGTCTTCCTGTCCATCAGGAGATCCTTATCCTCAAAAGATGACGCCCACATGTCGTCGGGCATGGTGACGCCAAGCACTTTGGCGAAGTCACCGCATGGATAGAGGGACACGGCGCTGAACTCGTATCCCTTCCTTGACAGAAAACCCGTCAACTGGGACCAGCTTCCTGGCTCCTCAACGTCAAGAACTGAAATGTGTGAATTTGGAATACTTCAACAACTTCTGGATCTTTTACAGAGGATCACTTGTCCTACTAATATGTGAAAATATATACTTGTTACACTACCGTATTGATAGATTATATCAACCTGTTATATTCCCCTAAAATATACAGAAACTGAAAACGGCTGTCCAGTCATGCTGTTCTTTGTACTTTCAGCATCTCCAAGATGTCTTAAGTAGCTCTGTGTCCCTGCCTCCCAAAGTAATTATCACAAACAAGGTACAGGCAAGTACCTTGATATGAGAGAATAACAAGTGTCATCACTTACATATAAAATGTACTTCAAAGAAACGAATTCATGAGAAAATGAAGAAATTAATTATTCAGTGTATGAGCTGACGCGAAAAAGTAACTGTGCTTCATATCTACTTAAAATAATATGGATTTATTATGCTATTACATATTGTGCTTTAATACATACCCCTGAACACAGAGCCTCGACATTAATACGTCATTCCCAGATAGCAGATGTCTGTTAGTACATGGTGCAATATCGGGATGTTAGGAGCTCGCATACTCATAGCTGCCTGTATTTGTAACGTGAACAGCGTACATTGATTGCTAACCAGCAAGGTGTTCAAACACGCACTTACATTTACTGTAAATGCCACAATTTAAAAAAACCCGACCTCTTCTCGCCGTGGGTATGTTGCCAACAGGATTGTTATGAAGCGACATCGGAACACAATATCATCTCTTTGGAGACGTTATTTACAACACAAGCAAACTCAACGTGATGTCAAACCAGATAGCCATTTTCGGCTGATGCTTCCTTTGAATCAATTCTTAACTACCACATTAACGATTCCTGTCTTGCCGCCTCTTAGTGCCAGAACCAGTTGATAGTTCAGTAGGCGAAGCATAGCTTGGTGTAGTGACCAAACAAGGTTCAGAAAATTGAGCAGTTACTATTTTCAGGTGTGTGCATACTTCACAAAAGACAGCTGTGATGGTATTACATGGGTCTAGAGTCACCCAAGACCAAGGGAACATTTCAGGGATTGCCTCCTTGAACGGGCTAAGACTGGAAATGTGCATGGAAGAGTATGGGCCGACAAAGATATACATCAATGAATTTCGTAAGCTACCCCCAGCACATATTTTTATAAATCATGCTCTCCCCTGCAAATACAGAGACTAAGGTGGTGTTCAAACATGATTATTCAAATTGTAACAGTTGCAGTGGATGTACTGCCTCGAGCCACTGTTTCTGCAGATTACACCCCTACTGAACATACCTGGGATGAGAAGGATTAAGGCCTACAGCAGGACCAGAACCATCCGATAACCCTGGCTTAGCTGGGCCATACTTCGACTGACAATCCACACCAAACCGTTATGAATGCTCTTTTCAATTAAATGCGCCACCACTGGCTAGCTTCTATCGACGTAAATGGTGGTCACAGATGATATGTTGCACCACCCCGCTCTGTCTCCCATAACCAGGTTTGGGTTTTGTCAGAGAATACATTAATATAAATGAGCAACGATTTTGCTATTCTCAATCACATAACCTTTACACCACTCTGTATGAAGCACAGTTACTTTGCTGGTAGAGCACTGACAAATATTCGACTTACCAAGAAGTATTCTTGGATTTCCGAGCTCCTGTGACACAAACAGCAATTAATTAAAATATCATCAACGGTCAATTATTTTATCTCCGTTTTATTAAAATAGTTTTAATTTGCTAGTGTATCTTTAAGTAGACATATCAGTGTGGCTGATTTTGATTCAAAATACACATTGATGTACACGGCAGGCTAATCAGAAGCGACCTAGATTGCCTTGTTCTTGGTATTTATTATAAGAAACCTGTAGCATGAGAACAAAAATTATTGTCATACATGTTGTGTTGTGTGTTATTAACATATTATTTTTAAAAATTATACAGACCTTAAATGAAAAGAGAACCTTGATGTCAGTAAGATCGTTCAGTTTGTCATTAATCTTACGTATCGCCGCCGTCTCGTCCCTCCCCTTCTCGGGAGGCATATAGATGTCGACTCTATACAGGTGGGCGTCTCGGTCATCACCGAGAACCGACAGTGGGAGGCACAAGAGACAAACGAAGAAAAGCATCATTGCAAGTCGTTATCTGCAGCACAGAAAGGAGTCCGTGATCAAATAAGACTTGTTGAATCGTGAATTGTTACATTGAAAAAAATCGGTTGTTAAACATAACAAAAACTTTCCGATTGATCGAGAGAAAAGAATAGACAGCTTTCATTTCCCGAAACATTTCTTGATATACCTTGGCACTACAATGCCAAAGGACGCTGCTATTGTGTCTAGTAATACCGTTGATAGTAATCTAGTGTATCCCTTGCTAGGGATAATAAACCAAAAGCACGTGTTATCTTGAAGGTCTCTCTTCTGAATGTTAGGAACAAACTATTCAAATACAATGCTGGAAAGATGCACAATGCGTGTTTCTATCTTTGTGAAGACGTTTCAGGCCTATATGTACCTCATTAAGACATTGATAAATTATACTCTTAAAAAAGTAGGTGAACTTAGTTTCTAATTTACGATTGGAAAAAATTGGGAGATATATCGGAGTCAAACAATGTTTATCTGATAATAATGAATGTTTGAGATTGCACCACGACTTGCACTTCCTTATGACCACAGTTGTTTGTACAGTAATGGCTCTTGAAAGATGATTGATGTATTGGCCTTCTTGAAACCGTCAAACTCAAGAATGATAACCCATGCACATGTATGGGGGCTACTGCGTTGTGCACGTGCATCCCATGCGTTGTGTTTAGGGGTGGTATAAAAGAGAACTGGTGGTGCGTTCATAAGATGTCTGTAAACACTGTTAAGGATCTTTTTAATACTGTTAATATTCACTTAATTATTGAATTAGAAATATAGTTATCAGATAGATCTTGATGAATAGTTTGTAAAACGATAAATTTTTTATTATTGGTAGTTTAGTTTAGTAACTGAGATTGTTGGTGGCTGTACCCTGAAAGCGGGTTGAAATGTTGAAAAATTATTGTCCTCCTGAGAGGATACGTAAGTCCCAGAACTTTCAAAGTTAAATTTAAGTTTAATGGATTTTTAAACGTAGTATTTTTGTTCTTTTAACTTTCGGCTAAATTTTCCTGCAATCATCAGCGGCTGTAGGGATGATGTAAATCCAACTAGGGTCCATGCAGGTAGCAAAGGTACTGTCAGTCCCCATGGCCCCTAGCTTATAGTATGGTGATCTACCTTCAGTTGTTGGCAATCTAGAGCCCATTTTTATATTGTATCGTCCGCTATATATAAGCTATCTTCATCAAACGCACAAAACCAGCAATAAACAGGGATCAGGGTGTCTACCTCCCAAATGCATGGTACATAAAACAATAAGACAATACCCTACCCTCGTCACTGTTCCCATGGATAAAGCATAATTTCTATGTATACACTGCTATTACTTTACATTCTATACATTTATAAATACGTCTCTGTACATTTCTAAATCAATCAACAATTTTGTATAAGTATCTGAACAGTTCTAAATTGATCCATTAATTTTGCAGTAAACGACATCTTATATATTCATAATAACATGTATTCTATTAGCCATGTCATCTGTATCTATTGACCACCACATGTATTGCGTCATCATAGCATTGTGACGTCATAAGCATTGTGACGTCACGGCCAGAGTTAACAGTTACTGTTCAGTTTTACCTGATGATGGGGCCAGAACAAGCCCTGAAACGTTGTACTCGAGATTAAAAAGAAGATGTAACCCAGAAAAAATCTCTATGTTCATCAAATATCATCTTCTAAAATGCCAATCAAGAATCTATATATTACTAGTTTTAAATATACATCTGTGATAGTCCAGTTGGTTTTATTGGCCTTTGTTGACAGAGATTGTACATTGATTACAGTGTTTTCATCGCTATATGGCTGTAATATTGAGGATGCGATGTAAAATGTTAACTCACTCACTCACTCTGATGTTGGCGATCTACAGCATGGTTTTATATTGTGTTGTCCTCGATTTCAGATTTCATTACTGGTTTTATCTGTGATAATCTAGTTATTTTACTGCCCTTCATCGACAGGTTTTTGTAATTTAATTCCATTTATTATCAATATACAACTTTTTAAGACACGATATGGCTGAAATATTGCCGATGTGACTATACATGTTAACTCATTCAGGCCGAGAGACGCACATATGGGGCAAAATATGCCTCAGAGCGAGTGACGTGTTTATAGGGTAGGTAATTAGCAGTTTCTCACAGCGAGAGCCACATATATTCGTCAATAGAAAGCACCTCTTATTCATCGAGAGACGCAAATGTGTGTCGTACTTTAAAAAATCGCACTGTACCTATTATTTCAACCAATTTAGTAGTACTGAGCAAATATTAGCTTTTCTTACGAGAGATGCAACCTTTAGTGTCAGTCAGAAGAAGTATTTAAAGTGTTTTGATAGCAAATGCTAATCATTATCATAGGCTTGTACAGCGTTTGGCAAATGAACACATGTCGGCGAGAAAGGGGATTGTGTCTGGTACTCTTCCTTGGGAATGGATACTAAAATACTTCCTATGCACATTGATTGAATTAGATGTAATGGTTTAGAGGTTACTGAAGACTATATTTTCTTCAACTTCCTAATAAATAGGAAACAATATACGAAATTGCAAGGACATACAATAGAACAGTTTGAATTTACTTTTTAGGTATTATTACGTTGGCATGTTTCATATAATGAAACATAATGTATAAACACAAATAATTAAACACCCAAGCTCGAATAGATTAAGCATAATTTAACTTACTAATTTGAAGCTTACTGAATTGTAACTAGTTATTTTCCATAATCTAAAGTTGATAATGTTACCTAATCGAATATAAAGTGATAAGTCACGCCTTTGCATCGAATATATATACATGTCAGTGTTATTACAACAATGAAATCTTTTACTACGTTTGTTACAAAAGACAGTAAGTTGGTAATTCAAAAAATTCTCACACCTAAACAGAAGTAATATCATAAGTTATTACATGTAAACCATACAAAGGTATTTCAAGCATTTTTGTTCAAGCTGTTGAAAGTTTCATGTTGATTTGAATGGTCAGTTTCCTATGCAATTTACATGAGCATTGTGTAAAACATTTGCATTTGATCTCTGTAATTATCAAATCCGGTGTAATTATCACGTGTATCAATGAACTCAGTCTCTATTGATCCATCGTCAATAAAAGCTGGATAGTATATCAGTTACGGTATTGATACACATACGTATAATCATTCAATCAGATTACAGTAATGAGATAATTGAACACCTCTTTCGACCTTGAAATAACAGCCTCCGGTAGAATGCATATGTAGTTACGTCCTTGTTGAAAGGTTTGTCCCGTGACAAGTGTAAAATAAACACATGCGCTATTATATCATTGGACAACTTGCTTTATGGAGTCACGCCCCTCTCTGTAATGTTTATGCATGCATGCACATCTGTAATCTTAAGAAGCCACGTTTGCATTCAGTATAAATATAGGCACGCCCCCCACCTTCATAAATATTTGGGGTGGGGGGGGGGGTTTGAACTGCAACTTTATACACAATAATAATTCAGTATACTGTCATTTCGTGAATTCTGTAATACGTGTACTTTAGTTTGGATATTCATTCGTATCAAGGTGAAGATTATATTTACATGTACAGCAAACCATTATGTTTTATGTACTAGTTGTGTGCGTAAAATGTATATGAAAATGAATACTATCTCTACTCAATGGTTGGATTTCAATCGCTTTGTTTTACTTATCGGAAAACACTAAAATGAGGTAAAATAAACTCGCCAAAGTGTCTATCTACTCCTTTTTGTCTTATTTGTATATTTCATACATCGTTACCAGTGTGTATGTTTACAAGACAAAAACTATTACATGATAGCTTGAGTTGATAGAGCCAAAACCCAGCATATCGACTGGTCAACGATATAGCCAATAATCAATCTCTATCCAAGCTGTTGAGTCACCAAACGTGCTCTTCAGAAATTTCGCCCACGCCCCATCACCTGTCACTTCCTCTGTGACAGGTATCTCATGATACGATTGGTCACAGATAACATATGACCAGCCACTATATTGAACAGTTGAGATAACGAACGTTCTATTCGGGAAATTTGATGACGCCCTATCACGTGACTCTTTGTTTTATGTCTATGCAAGGAATATGTAGTGTACATTTTTTATATGTATGTTTGTATGGTCACGTACGTTTTCTGCATTAAATCTAGATGAAACAAAGTGCCAAGCTATGAATGTGCTCTATGTTAGTCACAGACTAGCGTAATAGTACTTAAATTAAAATAATTCGTATACACTAGAAATGTATCGGCAAAAACGCTATTTTCATCGAAGCTTATAAAGTATGTAAGTAAATTCTTCTTTGCAGTATATCATTGTCATAGATGTTTTGTAAATTTAAACCTTACACACTGATATGAGAGAAATAATTTGTTTATGTGCGTACTCATCTCTTACATACAAAGAATACATGCATATTGTGGTAAAATATAAATGTACAAGCCGCCAAAGGTCTACAAGAGAAACTTACAATCAAATTACATAAAACTTTGCAATACACGATATGTATTCACACCTGCTTTCCTTCAACATATATTTTTACGACACAATTAAGCAATCAGGACTTGTTTGTACGACTAGACAGTTTCCTGTCATCCCCGAAACCTGCCAGGGAAATCAGGTGTGAATAGCACTAATTAGTCTCGGCACAGCGAGTGGACAATCAGCAAGGGGTTCCAGGTGTTGAGTAGTGAGGTGGCTCTCGGGCTTAATGAGTTAACTCACTCAGTCACTCACTCACTCATACGATATCTGTCTTAAAAAGGATTGTTAATGCTTATACTTCCTATCCAAATTGAAAGTTCAGGTTCCCCTACTTTTTTAAAGAGTATACAAAGTAACTTTTGAAAATATCTTTTCAGTCAGGTGCAGCTAAAGAGTGTATTCGTCACACCATTTCCGAGTTCCAACAACAGACACTTTTGTGAAGCCACTTTCTGGCGTCCACTGCCGTGATGCGGTAACAGTACTAAAAGCGTCACAAACTAATTCACTCACCTTTGCGTCTGTCTTGATGCAATCTGCTGGCAGACAAACACGGAATGTACGTCACCTGCTTATATACACGTAACTGGTATGCAAATGTCAAATTATTGATCACTACATATCATAATACATACTGGAACTATCATTAAGATCGTCAGAATCGTATGCACATGGCCCCAAACATGTGTTTGAAAACATCTGGAACTTTCACTTGTAATCCAGTCAGCAAATTATTTGAGTTTTGTATGATCTTTTGGTAATAATTCCGCTTGTGCAAAATGCTCTTTGTGAATATATAGAAAGTCCAACATAGGTTGTATTGAGGATTACGGTCAAGGTTATAGACTGGGATGTGTTGGTACATATGATAGATTCATGTATATATGTCACTTTCTGAAATACAGCACAACAGAGGTGTATCAGCTGTTAGAAGCAGGCCAACAATTGATAGTACTGACCCATGATCACAAAACACACACACACACACACCCCCCTCCCACCACACACCTTAGCCTTAGTCAGTGGATAACTACAAACTGTTCATGTAGGACCGACTTTGGATGACAGCTGCCTGCATCAACGTTCCACTGCATGCTGGTAATAAGAAGACAGTGAGTGAGTGAGTTATAATTTATCGTCACATCGGCAATATTTCAGCCATATCGTGACGGGAACATTAAATTGTTATGCATAGTAATTTATGGTAAATTATAAAAACCTGTCATCGAAGGACAGTAAAACCGACTAGAATATCACAATATCAAGAAATAAAACTAGCATATATTCTAACATAGGATTTCAGATTAGGACAATACAATATCAAAAGGCTGAGGATCGCCAACAACTGAAGGTACACCACCACTCTAGGGATCATGGGGACTTACAGTACATTGGCTACCTGCATGGGCCCTAGCTGGATTTATAGCATCCCTTCAGCCATTGGCGATTGTGCTGATAGTTAGCCAGAATAAAACAACAAATATTCTACGATTAAAAAACTGTGTAGATCTGAATAGACTTTGAAAGTTTTGGGACTTACGTGGTAATAACAGAAACGAATCACAGCAAATATATACCTTGTATGAGTATCCCAGGTGTTCCATTAACTTTGGCGATTCTGTAGATAAATTGATAAGTTTATTTCATAAAAGATGTACAACCTCTAAAATTGTCTTTCATACCCGTCTTTTAGATACTTCGAAGGTGTTTCATTACGGGGAGCCATTTACACGATATATTTCATTGCATAACAGTTCTAGTTACAAATACGCTGAATACTGTGCCAAGATTTTTCTGCAAGTTGGATTACTGTTGCTGGGAGATGAATCATCAACATCAACTAAGAACTTATATAGCGCAAGAATCCAGTCAGTATAACTGCTCAAAAGCGCTTTGAGAGGATGCATGTCACATGTATTAGCAAGGTCCACTCGGTCTAGGCGTATGTCTTTGAGTGAGTGAGTGAGTTAAGATTCAAAGTCACATCGGCAATATTTCAGCCATATCGTGACTAAAACTAGTTCTAAATTTGTAATACAGACATATACTATATAAAACCCTGTCAACGAAGGACAGTAAAAATACTAGATAATCACAGCTATCAATATAAAACTAGCGAACAAAGCTAAAACATTCCAATTAAAGAAGACAATACAATGTAAAATGGACTATAGATCGCCAACAACTGAAGGTAGATCACCATACTAGGGACCATGGGGACTTACAGTGCCTTTGCTACCTGCATGGACCCTAGCTGGATTTACACCATCCCTTCAGCCATTGGCGGTTATACTGAGATTTAGCCATACATTAAAAACACAAAAATACTACGATTAAAACCTGGTACACTTAAATTGACTAAATGTTTTGGGACTTACGTACCCTCTCAGGAGGACAATAATTTTACGCTACTTCAACCCCCTTTGAGGGTACAGCCACTAACAATTTCAGTTACTAATTTAAATTACCAATAATAAAATATGTATCTATTTACAAATCAGTCAACAAATCTAATTCTTTTAAAAATGCAATAATTAAATGAGAACTTATATTACTAAAAAGATCCTTCATAGTTCGTGATTTGAAATAGATATCCCTTGTGATGGAATATTCAACACAGTCAAGCAAGACATGCTTGACCGTGATTCTTTCATCACAAGGGATACAAAACGGAGGATCCTCACCTTTTAACAGGTATTCATGAGTATATCTGGTGTGACCAATACGACATCGTCGTATGATGACCTCTTCAAATCTGGACTGACAACCCAAGTAGGTGTAACCGATAGTTGGTTTTATTGCATGTAATTTATTAATACCTGCTTGGGTGTCCCACTTCTTCTGCATCAGATCACGGATGTAAGTTCTAATGCAAGCTTTGTAATCAGAGTAAGGAATAAGAAGTGGTGTCACAGATTTGTTGAGTGCTGCCTTAGCAGCAATATCAGCCATCGTGTTCCCAGAAATGCCAACGTGGCTTGGTAACCAACAAAAGACGATGTCGCATTGGCCAGTAGCAAGCATATTATACAATTCAATAATTTCTAATAAAAGTGGATGTTTGCAAGAAAGATTTTTAATAGCCTGAAGACACGAAAGAGAATCGGAAAAGATGATATATTGTTTATATTTACGGTGTTTATTAATATATTTAAGAGCTGTTAGTATTGCGTTTGCTTCTGCTGTGAACATTGAACTGTCATTGGGTAATCTGGAAGATATTGTTTTGGACCCAATGACAGTGGCACAAGCAACCGCGCCACCATCCTTGGACCAATCTGTAAATAAGGATTTATATGTATTATATTTACTTTTAATTGATTATATTCTTGTTTATATTGCAATTCATTAGTTTCTGCTTTCTTAAACTTAGTCAGTGTGAGGTCGACCTGTGGCCTAACCAATTGCCAAGGAGGAGATGAAAGAAGACGGGAAGGAGATATATTTTCCAGCTCAATGCCGGCAGCAGTAATGAATGGCTTAATCCTGAGCCCAAGAGGCGGAACAAGAGAAGATTTCTTGTTGTACAAGTCCTCATAAAGAGGATTAAAGATGCAGTGAAACGCAGGATTAGACTCGTTAGAATATAGCTTGGTAATATACTGTAATGATAATTTTATACGGCGTTGGGAAAGAGAAGGCTCATCTGCCTCGACATAGAGACTGTCAACAGGAGATGTTCTGAAGGACCCAAGACAAAGTCTCAGGCCTTGATGGTGGACTGAATCTAACAGTGTTAGGTTGCTTTTACAGGCTCCGCCATATACGATAGAGCCATAATCAAGCTTCGAGCGGACAAGTGATCTGTAAAGATGTAGGAGCGTAGCTTGATCCCCCTCCCCACCTTGAATTAGACACGACTTTCAATAAATCAAGTGCCTTCAGGCATTTAGTTTTTAGAGATTTGATATGCGGAAGAAAAGTTAAATGGGAGTCGAAAATGAGACCTAAGAATTTGGCCTCTTTTACAACCTTGATGGGAGTGCCATTTAAAAACAGTTCTGGGTCTTTATGTGGTTTATATTTACGGCAGAAATGTATACAATTAGTTTTTGATTTAGAGAATTTAAAGCCGTTTTCAAGACACCATTTCTGTATTTTATTCAAACACAACTGTAGTTGCCGTTCAATAGTATGCATATTCTTACCGCGACAAGAAACGTTAAAATCATCCTCAAAAAGTGATCCATCAATTGAATCATTTAAAACCTTGGATAAACTGTTGATCTTAATGCTAAACAATGTGACAGACAAAATACTGCCTTGTGGGACACCCTGATCCTGATTATAATGGTCAGACAGGGTAGAACCCACTCGGACTTGAAATTGCCTGTCTTTTAAAAACTGTGATATAAAAAGAGGTAAAAGACCCCTTAAACCAAAATCATGTAAATCCTTTAAAATGCCATGCTTCCAGGTGGTATCGTACGCTTTCTCGAGATCAAAGAATATCGATATTGCATGTTGTTTATTGACTATAGCATTTTTGATAAAGGATTCTAATCGTACCAAATGATCAATGGTACTACGATGATTCGTGACCTGAGCTCTGTTCACCACAGGAACTGAAACAAAATACCATTTTACATCGACATGGCAATACCCTCGCCACCATGTGAAAGAGAACAAAATGGGTACTTCTAAACACGTGTCGGCTATATCAAGGCTACCGATGTATATACAAAGTCTACATATTCCCGTGATCATACAGCTGATAAATACAATGTGTGTGTTGTAAATATTAAATAGTGTCTCTAAATAACCTAGACCAAGCAATCCAGTAATTGATACGATTAGCAATATCCAACGCGACCAGGGTATGATGACAGGCAGTCGATGGAACCTGACCGACTGAGTTCTGTCGTTCAATAACACCCATTTCTAGAAAGCTGTATAGTCAAACTGATACATCGTCACTTGAGAATTTCAGTCAAATTCGTTTTGCCTTTCGAACGTTCATTCTTTGTTTGTAGCAGTACGTATTCCTATGACTTTTCTCAACATAAGTGTGATCGATATAACTTGTGACATAAAACCTTTGAGAGGATTACAAGTATACATTTACTCCTACTGTTAGAATGAGTGTTTTTGTTTACTACATGAGCATTAATGTTCACAAGATCAAAATCAATAGTACAAGCAAATGAGAAAACCTGTTTTTTTATGTTTGCTAGAGTGGGAAATTAACAAGTGCACATTCATATTCAAACTATGTTACGGTATGTCTGTGTTTGCAAATACTATAATGTAGAGTCATGGTGATATCAAGTAAATTGCAAACAAATGTCGACTATTAACTTAATGATATTACCATTTATTAAATGGACAAAATGTAGACATGTTTTCAAATATAGGAAATTCCCCTGTTTCCTCTGCCCCGTATCCAATCTGCCGACACAGATTTGGTCACGTAGACACTCTTGCTTATCTGCGAAGTACAGGAAATCAGGGGATTATATTACATTCGAGTCGGTGACTCCAGTTGGTTATTTTGTAGCATAAACAGTACGTCACTTCCCTAACAACCAGACTATGATTCTTCTCACCAAATGTCAGTCCTCTGATAAGTGAATATAGTATGCGACTTTTAAACACGAAACACATATAGAAAATACATTTACATAAAGTTTATCCAGCCATTAAAAGGCAACTAATCATTTATAACCTGGGTCAACTGTACGAAATACACAATATTCAGTCCCGTAAAACTATTGCGGGTAACAACTTTCTTCTGTAAATGACACCTGTATTTTGTTAAAGTATCATACAATATATCCAGATGAAATCAGTTGCACAAATTAATAAATTGCTTTTATTTGGTTGCAATCCCTATTGTATATGAGTGAGGGGTTTTACGCCGCACTCTAACAACTCAACTCTTCATCCTATACAGAGGGCAGTGGGTTTCGTCCTCGTTCCTCAAGACTATCCTTTCACGGAACCACGTCGATACTCTAGTTCTTTTACAGTCCTTTGATGATTGTTTGTTTAATAACTGATATTTATTGTGTATGCAAAACCTTTCTCGTCACTATATGGCTGAAATATTGCCGAGGTGACGTTAAATTTAAAACTCACTCACTCGACTCACAACATATATAAATATATATCAACCTTGACACATGTCTCACTGCACACGAATGTGATGGATGCCACCCACGAAACGGGCCACGCTCACCTTTTTTGTGAACACCTCGTATCATCCGTATTCAGCAGTAATTTATAGGCACATGCTCATGATATAGTAGGAACCGTACAATGTACAGATTACGTATTGATACGTATGTTGCCTTTACCAAAATATTTACAATGTCCTTAATAATGTCAAATAATGTCAATATGTGTTCGTATGTCACGTTTATGACAGGACTTTCACAATACTATGTCTGCTCTACACACAGTTACGTTTGACGGACATACATATTTAATGATTGAAAGTGTGAAAACATTGCTATATAACCACGTGTCATATTTAGGATTAAACGAGTTTATAGTAAAACACAAATTCTAGCACATTATTTTCGGTTGGAGTGTTGTTTTACTGACTTTTTACTTAATGTTCGGGGTTGGAGATAAAAAGGCAGACAAATAGTATGGATGGACTTATGTTTCATATGGCCTTGTATAATTAATCTTAATTACGCTGTGTTTGCTATTTTACGTCCGTCTGTACGCATTAAACATCTCCTAAAAGTGCAATTGCACAGATGGTGATAGTGATAAATGGTTTAATTTGGTGTCAAAATGCAGGATGTATGTCTGCATTTTTGCATTAGTGTGTTTGTGAGTGAAAATGTGCATAAGACATGTCTCTTATCTTGATGAAACGGTGTGAGTTTTTGAAACAGTGGCTGGTTAAGATGATATTATGCATGTGTATTGCAACAGGTGCACGATTAACGATAGCTCCATGTGGTTGCTCATTTCCATAATGCCGATATGTTAGGAATATAGAATATAAAACTTCATATTTGCATTTTGGGGATGAATATAAGCACAAACTAGGTAACGGAAACGCACTGGAGCCATACTGGAAACTGAAGCAGGAATCTTCTTTGCTTGGGCTCACTCGAATATGTTCTAGTCATTCAAATCCGGTTTTAGCATGGTCATTACTGCGGCCCATCACAAGGGATAAATATTTCAATGTCAAAACAGTGAAGGATCTTTTTAATGTTTACTATCATTTATTCCTTGAATTTTTAAAAGAAATAGAATTACTAGATAAATCTTGATACATGGTTTGTAAATAGATAGATATTCTATTATTGGTAGGTTAGATTAGTAACTGTGATTGTTAGTGGCTGTACCCTCAAAGGGGGTTGAAGTAATGTAACATTATTGTCCTCCTGACAGGGTGCGTAAGTCCCAAAACTTTCAATGTTAAATTTAAGCTTACCAAATCTTAAAAACGTAGTATTTTTGTTCTTTAAAATTTGGCTAAATTTTCCTACAATCGCCAGCGGCTGAGGGGATGGTGTAAATCCAACTAGGGTCCATGCAGGTAGCAAAGGCCCTATAAGTCCCCATGGTCCCTAGTATGGTGATCTTTGGTACAATGTGCGAAGCCCATTTCTGGTGTCCGCCGCCGTGATGTTGCTGGAATATTGCTAAAAGCGGCGTAAACACCAAATTTAGTCAGTCAGTAGTATGGTAATCTACCTTCAGTTGTTGGCGATCTATAGCCCGATTTTTATATTGTATTGTCTTCTTGGATTTTACATGCTAGTTTTAAAATAAGAGCTGTGATACGCTAGTATTTTTACTGTCCTTCGATGACAGGTTGTTACGTTGTAGATTTTTTTTTAAATTGACATATATATGAAATTGTTCTCGTCACGATATGGCTGGAATATTGCCGATGTGACGCAAAATTTGAACTCACTCACTCACTCATAACAGCGGCCATATTGACAAACCAATTCACGAAAATCATTTTGTCAGTGAACCTGACCACCTTATCCGGTATGTTGACTCTTACGACAAGCATTGGTTGCTGGAGACCTGTTTTAACCCGGATTGTCATGTGTGCATATAACTACATCTGCTTGAAATGAAAAACAGTGGCAGATGAAATGACTGCATTTATTCAGCGAAAGAACATGTATTTGGGTGTTGTCAAATCGACGCTGTATTTGATCATAAATTTTGCCTTTATTTTGACACACTTATGTGTAATGATTAAGGTTTTGGATTCGTGTTACTTCATTGTGGAATTTCCTTGGTCCATGGAGATATACTTCCATTTCGTCTATGCCATGTTGGCTAACTGGCCCGAAGTACATCAGCTGAAATAATTTAGAAATACTGGTAAATAGTGCACAGAAAACGTAAATATGACAATAGCAATCATCTACAAATACAGACACGTATGGTTACAACACGTATCTCGATATAAATTACAATGCAGCCCGCGGGGATCGAGAAACGGCAGAAATAGTCTGCCCTATCGGTGGCACCTATCAAAAACACGTGCAAAGGCAAGTCAACGTTTATGGTGTACTGCATGGAAATTAAAGCTGCGCACCTCAACTGGATATACGGCGAGAGTTTTGAAACATGCCTGTCTCTGGCCGGCTTTCCAAAGGGCTATATCATGCTCGAACGTCCACGTCAGCATTTCATGGTACTCAAGAGTTGACAAATCTGAAAGGAACAGGATGATTGCTCTTTCATGACGTAAGCTATTGTCAAGTCCACTACAGTTCGCAGTAACTAAATAATCGTTAAGCGGGGAAACTGTGACAAAAGACTGTTGAATCAGTGGTCACACAATTGCCAGTTATCAAGTGCTACTTTTCTAAGACCAAAATCATGGGGATTTTTCTATTGTTTTTTGTCAATTAGGGCTTGCGACAATAAAGCGCAGTGTCTTTGAAAATTTAAACTAAAAACAACAGTGCATTTATTATGAGAAAAGATCATATCCATCAACCGGGGGATATCACTCTTATCGTTACTTTCCCTCTGCCAGTATGAATGTGAGCATGGATAGATACGTGTATATGAATTGTTCTATGCGTTGATGCAGATGCAGATGTCTTCTATCAAAATGTTCAGCACATGTTTGTAAATTGGTAAACGGCAATACTAATACTATCGGCACAAATGCATGTCATCACTTGTAATTCCAGCCATCATTCTGTCAAGCATATTGAAAGCCCATATAATATTACACGATTTCATCGGTACAGGAGGAATATATACTGCATCCTAATAATCAATAGCTGCATCTATATACGTGTAAACCCTTTCATCCAGAAACCAAAATGTTTCAGATTGTTAACATTTTCATATGTTTTTCTTATTTGTTTTACGACGGACAGCATGTGTTTGGTCCGGTAAAAAACTGAGTGAGTGAGTTGCCTAAATTACACATGTATGTCCCAGATAAAGGATCACGTGAATGATGATGTACATGGAAAGAGTGGAACCACGAGACATTGAAATCTGCGAGTGAGAAACATAAGTGCTTGGTGCGCAATATGCAATGTCGTTGTTTAGTTTGCAACACACATCGCCTACATGGTAAATTTAGAAACAGTCTATTATTGTGCAAAGACACTTCAGTTTTGCTGTACTCAGTTTACAGTGACACAATTCATTTATTAAGAGTGAATGAGTTAAAATATAACGTGATATCGGCAATATTTCAGCCATATTGTGACGAGAATATGAAGATAAATACTGAATGCAGTTTCAATAAGAAGTTTGTCATCGATGCACAGCATAAAAGCTATATTATCTGGTTAACGCAGTAATTAATAACCAACAACACAATATAAAAATGAGCTATATGTATACAAGATTGCTGTTGTTTGAATCTCATGGGACCAAATTTCTTCTCGAGTCATCGTGTGTATTTATGAGACGAATTCGTGTAACCGGAAATCAAATGATGACAACTATAACAGCGAATGGTCGGGACCGACAGGTACTTCGAGTTATGCATAATATTCGAGACACCGGCATTCGACTCATCGGGATTTGACTGTATATACAAAACGTCCCGTTGTGGCGGTGGTAGCCAAGCTCACAATATGTTTAATCAATGAGCAAGTAAATTAATATTTATTGTCACATCAGCAGTATGCCATGTATATCTTGACTAAAAATCTAATACATTGATCAAAATTAAATTATATGATATAAACTGTCGACAAAGTGCAGTAAAACACTGAGATTATCATATATAGAGATTTCAAACTAGCATGTAGTAGTATAGGTAATGGGGGTTTTGGATCAGTTCCAACAAAAGCCTCTACAAAGCCTTATTCCCCAAATAAGGCTTTGGTCAGACCCTTAGCTCTTGCTACCATTACCCCTACTGCTTTCCCAACCGATAAAAATTTCAAGCAAAATGTCCCCGGCAGCCACAATTCCCAAAGGGAGAAATAGAAATGTATTGCGCTTCCTCCCTTGGGAATTGTCATCTATGCCACGTTGACTGGTGGTAACACTGTGCCGTACGGTACGATCAATAATTCTTCTCTTACAAATCCTCTGCCCGGCCCTTCCCTCAAGTAGTACAAGTTCGGCTCGTCGGCTTTCATGTCAACTTTATCTATGTTGTAAGTTTTGACTGACCATATAGGATCGGTGGCTCGCTTACGGCTATCACCCTCGTGTTCCCCATGCTGGTATAGATACCTCACTAGGGCCCTATCTGGTATCTGCTTCTCCTTCCCACGCAATGGAGCGGCCGACTCTGACACTATCGATTTTAATTTTATAGCGTCTGCCGGTTTCTTGCCGGTGAGACGGGTGACTTCATGGTTGATTGCCGACACCACCTTAGGTAACCTTATGACCCATTCAGTCGATCGTTTTCCCGGGGTGGCCAACTCTCTCGCATACTGATGTCCGAATAAGCGCTCAGCCAAAGTCCTATTGAATCTCTCTGCGATGGGCTCCGGCCGTGCCACGTCTGACCTTTGTATCATGTTTGGCTAGCAGTTGTGACACGGCACCCATAAACTCCCGCCCTGGGTCAACTTGCAGCTCTGTTGGCCACGTCAGCGGACTGCGTTTGTATATGCGTTCGAATCCTCTGGCTACCTGGATCGAATCTTTCGTGGTCAAGGGCTCGGCTTCCTTGTAGCGACTGGCTACGTCCACTACGGTTAAGGCATACTTGTACCTCTTGTCGTGGGGTAGGAACAGTAGGTCTGCCTGGTGAACACTATTAGGTATGTTAATACCGAACCTCCTTCTAGGCACGTAGCGTGGTGGAGGCAAATAGATCTGCCACAGGACTTGTTTTTCAAGCCACGCTTTGGCTTCCTCCGGGGGTACTCGCGCCATTTTAGCCAGCTTATCTACAGCGCTAGCTCCTTTCCAGTACCCACGCGGGCTGTAGTAAATAGCCTCAAACTTTCTCTGGTTCCGTGACATTCCCGATATATATACACCTATGTTCTTGGTTCAATTTTCTCATGCCCGTACGCGTACGTGTTTATCCCATCAATAGCTATCCAACGTTTAGTATCCATAGGCGACAGGGACGTCTTGTTTATTGTCAGTCCGTATATCTTATGACCATCACTTCTAAGTGTGTTCATTTTATGTCTAAAGGTACGGGTCTTGAACAGTGCTTCCTTGAATCTGGCGTGTTTGATGTGTTGTTTCACCACATACTTCTTAACACCCTTAGCCTTCCGGATTTCACCATTGTCGGCCTTCAGTATGGAGTACATCTTAGGTCTCAAACCTATGTACTCGGCTATGGGCATGCCAGCACACTCGTCCTTCATCTTACCTAGGACCTTTTTATTTACCGTGCTGTGTATGGCATGGTCCTTGGGGTAGTCGCTGGTGTCGTACAAATCGAGGTGTTTTTTCATGTCCTCGTACACGTCCTCGGTTCGAATCTCCATCAGCAGGGAATCCGTGTCAGTGTACAGCACTTCGCACCTGTCGTCGTACTGTTTCTTAAGCTCGTTGTAGTAAAAGTCGTACATCAGGTGTTTGGATAAATCGAGGATGCTCATCCCCACGTAAACAGGCCGGTTGAATTTTATGTGGCTTTTCTTCATGTGTAGGGCAACTAGGTCATCGGTGAATATTTTGCTACGGTTGAATGCCCGGACTGGCTATCAGTCTCCTGAGCTTGTCTTCCTCATTCGACCGAACCAGCTTCACGGTCACGCGTTTCCTCAGGTTCTCCATAGTCTTACCGAACACCGAGTTGTTCATGAGCTTGTAGAGGTTTTTCTCAAAGTCACTGGTGGCCAGCTTTCGGAGGTCTGTGTTCATTCTGATGTAAGGCTCCATCCAGGGGCTCTGGTTGAACACGAGCACCCTGTGTATTTTGGTCAGCCTCATACCCAACGACAGGTACAGCTGTAGGTTGCGATAGTGAACGATGTACTTGGTCTTATTCATTAAGTTAGGCACGAGTTTTTCAACGTCCGCCACCCGCCCACCTAACAAGTTATGTTGGTACTCAGACATCCAGTCTGGGTTAACCCTCATACGTTCGGGAGCCAGGGGGTAGCTGTTGTGTGATGTGTGTAATGCCTTGGGGTATTCCAAGTCAACCTCGAGGATATAACCTTTGTTCGAATCCGGCGCGATGCTCATAACATCAACATGTGACGCCCATTCGAATCCCCCTGTGGGTAGATACTGGCTCATGGCCCAGCCGTACAGGTTGTTGGCGTCGAGGTAGAGAATGTGATTGGTTGGCTTGTTAGGGTCGTAGCCCTTCACGTATTGATTATTTGCTTTCGCGTATCGTTTGGTTGCCATGCAGATCCCGCCTCGCAAGCCTTTCTCAATGAATAGGTGCATGTCGTAATCTGTAAGCAATTCCAACTTAACTCCGGTCTTTTTAAGCAAGGCATCCCACGACAGACCTGGGCTGGTGTAATACCATGCGGGGTCGAGTTTATACTGCTTGAAACATGTCTGCCTAAACGTCTCAAACACGTCGGCTAACAGCAGTACATCTGTCCTCAAGTACAGATCGTGATAGTCACCCAGGTTCTTACAACCCAGTTTATTCCATACGTTAATAGCGTGCGAGTAATCGTCTTGGGATATTGCCGAGTCTGTCAGATTGCTGTAAAATTCTTTGATGGGGGGTAGTCTGGTCTCGGTGAACTTGGGCCAACTATCCATGTACTCATAGGGATACACACCCTTCCTCATAAGCAGGGGTCTAGTCTCGGCGTCCGTGTATCGATCGGTAATAGGGAAGGTATCGTTGGCCTTGACCAGACTGTCTAGCGACGACTGGAGAAATTGAAACGAGTCTATGAACCTAAGGTCGTTTAAGCTGAAGGAGATGTATTTCTCCATGTTGTTGGGGATGCACGTTATATTACCATCGATTTTCGCGATGGCCTGCATGATCAAGTGTGAGTCGTACCCTCTCAAGTTGTGAAAAACCACGGGGATGTTTATTGTCTTGGGGATGATTCTAAGCTTGAGGTTACACGCGTTGTGAGCGGCGCCTCTATACTTACCGGTTATATGGCAGTGATCTCTCACCGAATCACCGTTAAGTGGTGAGTCACACACGTGACAGTTAGTGCTGCAGGTGTGAGCTAGCCTGTCGTCTTGGGTCATACGCATGGGAGCGATTCTATACAACGCGTTCCTAATAATTTTTTCTTCCTCCTGCAAACACTTAAGAAATCTTTCAACAGCGTCGGGACCCCTGTACACTACCGGATCTTTCGTTTCCCCGTCACAACGGACGACAATGTATCCAAACCCACAGGCTTCATGCTCTTGTGTTTTGAGTGTGGTTGGGGTACCCCCAATATCAACTGGTTTGACCAAGGCTTCAAAGTCGGCGTATATGATATAAGGCACAGGCATTTGGTTCTTGTGGTTACCGAATTTTAGGATATTGTCACCTTCCTCAGGCATGTCGACCCGTATAGCCGTCTGCCCCACACCTTGGCAATCCTCCCGGTGGGATTCTAATAAATCAGCTCGTGTGAAGCCATGTAGGCACCGTTCGCAGAAGTGGGTCTTTTCTCTGTGTGCCGATTGGTCATACAACAGCCTGCTAAAGTGTTTTATCCATGTGTAGTGGTACTTGTCACCTCGCTGGATCATGAATATATTGATAACACGGACCCCCAACGATGGGCTGACTCTGTGCACTATTGTTGTGTTATCTTCGTGCCCAAAGACATTTATAGCTAGATTATTCTGTTTTTCTACTTTAGTGATCTGAGATATGGGGGTTGGTTCATCTATACCATCCCAGTTGAGCCCATCGTCTTGGGGATAACTAGAAGGCCTGTTCGAATTAGTGTCAGCTGGAAACAAGGCTGACCTGATAGCTAACCTCAAACAATCATCTCCTCTATTCCTGACGTTTACTATGGCATGTTTTTTCTTATAGTAGGGAGGCAAGTCTAGGTATGACCCGCCTCTGAACGGCACGTAGTTAGCTATGTCTAGATAGACATTATCGATTTTATCTACAGCCCACCCGGACCCCAAGTGTGTGTAGCGTTCTAGGTATTCCCGTATCTGTTGAAAACTGGTATCGATCGATGCGTCTATGGTCTCTGTATGCGTGACAACCTCTTGCCTACCTCTGAAGTAAGGCTGAACGTACTCAGTGACCCCTCCCCCTACCTGTTTATCGAGCGACATTTTAAATGTGATCTGAAACTTGATACTTCCCAGACTGTCTAGTTCCTGATTTATTTTATCAGCTATCAGTGGCTTAATATCTGTAATGTCTATGTTCCTATTAACATGCATGCGCCAACCTCTCAAATAGTTACCTACAGCGCGCTCAGTGCGCACGAACTGTAGGTCGATAGCTCTATTCTGCCGTAACAGTTCAACAAGCTGTGGTTTATTCATACGGGAATACCCACCTAACCCCAAATCACGAACTTCAGCTTTTAATTGTTTTACAGTAGGTACGGGGGCATGTGATAACAATGCGTTTAACCCGGCTCTCCCCAGGTTTGAATAACCCTTGAGCCCAAGCTGTTTTGCTTGAGCTTTTAATTGTTTTACCGTGAGAGGGGCTTCTAAACCTAGTAATCTCAACAATGCTGGTTTGGGCATTCGAGAATACCCAATTACACCCCTCTGCCTGGCGACCCGCTTAAGTTCACCAACAGTAGTCATAGTTGCGTACACACCTATGAAGATCAATGTCTAATTGGGCCGCCGTAAAGGTAAAAAATCTAGATACACTTTATCGATTATTCCCTCGACCCACCCGGAACATGCGCAGCATAGTAGGTTGTTTTGTATTACTTGCAACGAGTCGTCAACAAGTATATCTATATCCCCATGCACATCTACTCGCCCCCCATCAAAGTAATTCCAAGTGTGCCCAGCCCATGGTACATCAAACCCTACTTTTACCATGATTGTAAACGAGCACCCTTTATATAGTTCACTAACAATCATGGGTTTGAGGACACTGATATCTATACTTTCCCCCACATCCATCTGCCAGCTTCTCAGGCAACCTTCCCTGGGCTCAATTTCCACAAACATAGCTATACGTAGGTGTGTATAATCTCTAACTGGGTTCTATCTTGAGAAGCCGCCTACGTTCTTTTATGTAGGCCTTTTTGTTCTCGTAGATGAGGTGATGTCTGACTACGTTCGCTCCGTGAGCTTTACATAAGCAGTAGTGTCCTTTCACACCTATACCACACACAGAACACACGTAGTTAGGGCTTCCCATGTGGAACCAACAGTACCCCTCTGTCCTACATTTCTTACCACAGGGTTCTGTCTTCCCCATAAGTATGTATCCACATCGGTATGGAGCAGGTCTCATGTTTAGCATACTTATATGAGTACTTAGTCTAATTGTTTCGCAACCAACGCAGTCGCCGCTATACCCAGCGCTATGAAGGTCAGTTCACGGTCCATTTGTCCCTTGGATGGTGTGTAGTACTGAGTGAGTGTGGGTTTATTGAGTGGCTCCAATCGTTTACCAGTTAATAAGAAGTATTCTCTCGCTGCGTCGTCGACATCGTGGAATGTTTGAACGGCATGGTTTTCACGCCTGAGTTGTTCGTTAATGTAATCGATCCGCTGGAGGCGTTGTTTAGCGTACTCGGATTGTGCAGCCTGTAATTTTTCAATAGCGAGGTCGTGCCGTTTTCTCTCTGCCTGTATTTCAGCCGCGTGTGACTCTCGTAGTTTCGAAAAGAGGAAATTACTCCCGGAAAATGCCAGGGCATTCACTAACGCACCACCGATCATCATAGCTATCGTGGCCATCCTATATTTATTTCATAATATCTTCAGGTATTATCCCTTGTTTTACTAGGATGTCTTTTGTAGCCATCGCCATACCAAGGTTCATTATGAGCATACCCATATCCTGCAGGTTGAAATCTAGCTTGATAGTCGGTTGTTTAAGCACCATTTTGGTCAACCGAGCGTATCCTACGGCTAGACTGGCGACCACTGTGGCGTGGTATGCGTCGTTGACGAACGTTTTCCCCTCAGACATTATGTATATGATATAAAAATATATATTTTATTGCATGATATGCGGGTTGACCTTTAATTCCGGGAGCTCCCTGGGAGGATTCCTGTTTCGTGTATATAACCACGCGATAGTCACGGCAGCAGTTGCGCATACAACCAACAATAATCGAGACGGGTGGGTCACCTTAATAATTTTATGTTGGTTACACCACCGTTTTTTACCGGCAGCTACTCTCTTAGGATTCTTCTGCCTGGTGACTGTGGGAGGGGTCATCTCCCTGGAGGTTTCCTCCAGTTGTTGGGGTTTCCCCAACGTGGGGGGTTTCCTCCAGTTGTTGGGGTGGGGTCTGCTCGGGAGGTTCACCGTCTCCTCTGAAGGGGTCTGGGTCTGTGCAGCATCCATCTATACTATTATTATTATTTTTCCTCTCAAATTGACAATGCTTTGCCGTGATAATCGCCGCCGTCACCGGGGCTAACAACATACCGTATTTGTGGTACAGATCGCAGCTAATAGAGCTCAAGGCCTGTTCGATAAAAGGGTCTTTCTCGAGGTCTTCCCACAAGTAAAGTCGATGCTCCGGGGGGATGGAAAGGAAGTACGACGCAATACCAGTGTATATCTGAGTCATAGCCGATCCTATTGTTTTTTTCATTTCTGCACCTAGTCTAGCCTCGTATTTAGCGTACAGTTTATCTATTTCTTCGGCTGACATTTTGTGAATTTTATCCGGAGTGTACTCCCCAAAGTAATGTTTGGCTTTGCCACCAACAGCCAACGCCACCAGTTTCTCTCGCTTATCATCGTCCACCTGTGGTGATTGGGGTACCAACAATTGTTCGAGCAATTCCTCACACTCCATCCTATAATGTGATAAGTAAGTTTTAGTTTTAACAATATAATATACGATATAAGCGAAACACAGAGAAATAAAGGTTAAGTTGCACACGACAAACACTTCAAATACCATAGCTATAATTAAATGCTAAGTATTTATACTAAGCATTGCTAAGCTTTGCTAAGCATTGCTAAGCTAAAACACCCTATAGGCCACGGGTTGGTCGGTCTTGAGCACGAGCTTAGCGTGTTTAGTTTCAGCGAGCTGTTTCTTCACCCGTTCCCGTTCTAATTTGCTCATCACATCGTTCTCTCTCAAACACTCCTCGAACGAATCCCTGTCCTTGCAGTGAAATAAGGCCACCCATCGCGTCTGCTCCCTGAGGTCTTTCAACACCGAGTTGAACTTCTGCGTTAGCACCCAGACGCTGTGCTTTGCGTGTCGGCCGGAGAAGGCCAGGTACGATAGCATGTCTCTCTTTTTTGTTATCTCGCGATTATCTGCAGTCGTCCAGTATGAACAGCGTCGACTCCCTTTAAATTTCATATGGTAAGCTTTCAACCAGTCCTGTAGACGTGGCCCCAGATCGACTCTGTGTACGTCCGGGTCCGTCATCACCCAAGGTCTTTCCGTGTACGTTTTATTCATGCTCAGAGTAGGGCACATGATAACGATGTGGTCGAACACATCCCTGTAGTACCCCTCCAACATATCCAACACGAAAACGGTCTTCCCACAGCCAGTCTGCCCGCACACTATGGCGCAGTGTGGGTCGCGTGGTAAACCAATACCGGCAGGCAAATCAGTAGATGGCTTGCACGAATCTCCCATTGTCTATATTAAGTTGCGCGTCCATAATTATGTACAGATATAATTTCAACTTGCCAGCGGGTTGAGCCTTCTTGGTAATCTGGATAGTAATCCCCTCACTACCGTTGTCTATACGGCGTCCGCTACCGTGTAGTTTATCGTCATCCGTGGATCGCATGTCCAACCACAGCGTGTACTTGTTGGTTAAGTATTCACCGATTTGCACGGATGATAGGTCCAGGTCTTTGGCTATGTATGGATGTTTGCTCGGCAGCTTTTTTATCTCATCCCACTGCTGGTACGCCCTCATACCATGACTGAACAGCTGGTTGGGCATGCCCTCGATGGTCACTTCCACCTTTTCAATCTCGGGGTTGAAAAACTTCTCGCTGTCCCTCCGGAACGGCTCGTAATCCTCCACTGGGATGATCAGGATACCTTTCATCGATCGCGCCGGCACGTTCAGGTTGATATTCCACACAGTGTCGCTCTTATCCCGCACGATAGATCTATGCCTCAGTATGCGATCGTACAGGATGGCCACATTCCCCGAGTACTGGTTTCGAACCTGCCTGGCTAGCTCCCGGGTTAGTGACCATGTCGAACTCCAGAGAGATGTTGTCTATGGTATAACTAGCCTCATCACCGTTCGGCGTACGCACTACTTTGCTGTAGTCATTAAACGTGAGCTCGTATTCAAGCCTATCACCCCAGCGGCCTGGTAAAATGGCGTGTTCCGTGAGCAACTTCGAAGTCGGCGCACGCAGAACCTGTTCCGTGCGCTTGGCGATGGCCTTTTCACCGTCCGATACCTTGTCTAACTGGTCTGCCGTGTAGGCATACCCAATGCGCGACCTGGTCGATTTGCTGATGCCCTGATACACATCATTGACGCGTTCTCCCTCGCTTTTCCAGAGGTCCCTGTAGCAGTGAAACACGTCGCTGTCGTCGATACTCAGCACCTCGTTACCGGTGATCTTGATGGTGGTTTTCTTGATGATAGCTCGACCTACGTTCCGCACTAGCTCACGTTTGTCATTGTCGGAGGTCAACGTGAGGTTGAACGCCAGTCGAACAGTGCCTGGTACAATGAGGTCATTCGCGCCAAGGTTTGGAAATCTAACCAGCAGCGTTTGATTCTGGTCTATCTTGCTGGGGTTGTTTGTGATGGTCACCGACTGACGCACGGCTTTGACACCTAGTGGCTCTCTCGATCTTCTGAAAGGATCTAGTTTTCTACCGTACATTGTTATATAAATGAAATATATAAGTTTTAATACTAAATAATGGCTGAGTATATCCCTATGGATGATATGTGGGATGATATTGCCCAGGCATTCGATGAGCAGGAGACCTCATTCACTACCCCCTTAAGTACTGAACTTGTACAGTCGGCCGTCGATGATTATTACGACGCAGTTGAAAATAAAGACAACATCAAGCCGTTGGGGAGGGACTATTCCAAGTTTATGGTCGATAAGAAGGGCACGCTGCGATTGAAGGCTTACCCGTGGGCTGATATCATAAAAAAGACGGAAACCATATGCTTTGTCAACACTCACAAGTCGCCCTGGTGGGAGTCAACTGCTCCGTGGGGAACTAGGCTTCATAGATTACGGTGGCATGCGGTCTAAGCTTCCCGAAGGTCGTCCAAGATCTGCAAGTAGCCAGGGCCAATACTGGGGATGCTAAAGAAACGTTTCCCCTCAGACATTATGTATATGATATAAAAATATATATTTTATTGCATGATATGCGGGTTGACCTTTAATTCCGGGAGCTCCCTGGGAGGATTCCTGTTTCGTGTATATAACCACGCGATAGTCACGGCAGCAGTTGCGCATACAACCAACAATAATCGAGACGGGTGGGTCACCTTAATAATTTTATGTTGGTTACACCACCGTTTTTTACCGGCAGCTACTCTCTTAGGATTCTTCTGCCTGGTGACTGTGGGAGGGGTCATCTCCCTGGAGGTTTCCTCCAGTTGTTGGGGTTTCCCCAACGTGGGGGTTTCCTCCAGTTGTTGGGGTGGGGTCTGCTCGGGAGGGTTCACCGTCTCCTCTGAAGGGGTCTGGGTCTGTGCAGCATCCATCTATACTATTATTATTATTTTTCCTCTCAAATTGACAATGCTTTGCCGTGATAATCGCCGCCGTCACCGGGGCTAACAACATACCGTATTTGTGGTACAGATCGCAGCTAATAGAGCTCAAGGCCTGTTCGATAAAAGGGTCTTTCTCGAGTCTTCCCACAAGTAAAGTCGGCGGCTCGGGGATGGAAAGGAAGTACGACCTTAATACCAGTGTATATCTGAGTCATAGCCGATCCTATTGTTTTTCATTTCTGCACCTAGTCTAGCCTCGTATTTAGCGTACAGTTTATCTATTTCTTCGGCTGACATTTTGTGAATTTTATCCGAGTGTACTCCCCAAAGTAATGTTTGGCTTTGCCACCAACAGCCAACGCCACCAGTTTCTCTCGCTTATCATCGTCCACCTGTGGTGATTGGGGTACCAACAATTGTTCGAGCAATTCCTCACACTCCATCCTATAATGTGATAAGTAAGTTTTAGTTTTAACAATATAATATACGATATAAGTGAAACACAGAGAAATAAAGGTTAAGTTGCACCGACAAACACTTCTAATACCATAGCTATAATTAAATGCTAAGTATTTATACTAAGCATTGCTAAGCTTTGCTAAGCATTTACTAAGCATTGCTAAGCATTGCTAAGCTAAAACACCCTATAGGCCACGGGTTGGTCGGTCTTGAGCACGAGCTTAGCGTGTTTAGTTTCAGCGAGCTGTTTCTTCACCGTTCCGTTCTAATTTGCTCATCACATCGTTCTCTCTCAAACACTCCTCGAACGAATCCCTGTCCTTGCAGTGAAATAAGGCCACCCATCGCGTCTGCTCCCTGAGGTCTTTCAACACCCGAGTTGAACTTCTGCGTTAGCACCCAGGCGCTGTTAGCTTTGGCGCGGTCGGCCGGAGAAGGCCAGGTACGATAGCATGTCTCTCTTTTTGTTATCTCGCGATTAGCTATCTGCAGTCGTCCAGTATGAACAGCGTCGACTCCTTTAAATTTCATATGGTAAGCTTTCAACCAGTCCTGTAGACGTGGCCCCAGATCGACTCTGTGTACGTCCGGGTCCGTCATCACCCAAAAGGTCTTTCCGTGTACGTTTTATTCATGCTCTCC